>NW_017726138.1:0-2373 GCF_001865875.1 Lupinus angustifolius
AATGTTCAGATAACTTACTAGTTTTGAAATAAAATGTTGGGAGCTGTAACTAGTTTTGATATTTATAATTTAAGATAAACTATTTATAAAAAAAAAACCCGGACACAAGACGTATCCACTTAGTTATACATACAATAGAGATTATAGATTCTATCCATAAATATTAAGTATGGACATTGTATTGAAGTTGGTCCGGATCCAATGTGCAAAACAAAATTTGAGTTAAGTGTAATATTTATACATTTTAATGATTTATACAATCAATATATTATTTACTATTAATTTGTGTTACTTTTTTGAAGAGTCAATGACGTTAAAAAATGAATAGTGGACGATGAACTAATAATGTATAAAATTCATATACTTTTAGTGCATACATTTTTTTCTCATTTGAACTTACGTACCAAATTTGTTTACAATTTTATCCATAATGTGATGAAGGTAAACACAAATTGATATGTATGATCTAAAATGAAAAATAAAAGACATGATCTAAAATGAAAAAAAGAATGAAACTTGGAAGCAAGTATCAAAATCATGTTTCATTTTTCCCATTTTAGATTTTGTCTTATGGTGTTCCTTTTCATTTAGATCAAAATTACTCTTGATCTCTCATATTTTTTGACCTTATCAACTTAGTTCATGATATTTTTCAGTTGTCACTGTAATTTTCAACAATTTCAATATATATCTATCAGCTACTCATTAACATCACTTTATGACATGTAATTTTTTTTTACCTTTTTAACGAAAACAACGCCATATTTTAAGGAAAATAAATATATAGATGAACAACACCTCACACACATAGAGTACTGCTTTCCAATTTGCAAACCCGTAATATTTGCGAGTAGATGTGCAAGTAGCGGGTATTTGCGAATACCTAATAAATATTTAATTTTTATTATATATTTATGTACTCTATAATAATTTGTATGTAAAAATAATTATTAGACAAATAGTATGATATTTATATAATAAGATTATGATTATAGTCAAATATGTGTAATTTATTATAAAATAAAGTATATGATATATAATCTTAAAATTATAATAAAAACTATAATATATAAAAAATATAATTAAAAACTAAACTTTTAAATTTTCAGTTATCCACATGACGAGTATCATAAAACTTGTTCTCACCTATAAGCTATTATTACGGGTACCCGTTACGTATATTTCCATATGTTAGTTTTTTTGCCATACACACCCCTCTGTCCTCACCCCACTCTCAATCTCTCTCTTACCCTAATTTTTTCTTGTTTATTTCCTTCATAAACCACTCTTCTGAAAGCAAGAGAGAGAGAGAGAGAGAGAGAGAGAGAGAGAGAAACGATTAGAGAAAAAGAAAAAAGTAGATAGATAGAAACAAATAACTCGATAGGCTGAGGGCTCTCTCTATTATGTTTTGTTCTTATTCATCCATAGATTATAACTTTAATTATCTCTTAAAAGATATCAACAACCACACACCCTGTCATCTAAAATCTAAAAAATACTAAAGTTTTAGCATCACTAATTGTTTTATTAATTTGGGTATCATTTTTCCATTGACTCTGAGCTTTTACAATATGTTATGTTTGTCCTCTTTCTCATTTTCTTTCTCTTTCAAATTCAATTTACTCCATAAACAAAATTGATATCCAAGGTTATATACAAAGTTTGAGTAGACTTTCAATAAATGTTTGTTCTTCTAAGAAAATGGGGAACATGCGAGTTCAGAGCATTGATTGATAATTGATTTGAATGGAAGACAAATATATGAGATGGAAATGAGAATTTAGAAGGAAAGTGGTAAGAATAGAAGGAATAATCATTTATATTAAATTATATACTTATTCATACACCTACTGTATTTCTCTCACGCTTTTTTGTTAATAAATAAATGCCCAATGAATAAATTTAGGATATAAAAAATACATAAAGTAATGAAGAGAAATATCAAAAGGTTAAATATTCGATTCATAGGACCAATATTAGTTGGAAGTGACAACCAGACACATCAAATCAAAAGGGAAAAATTCTTTTACCTAATATTTTTCTATTCAGAGATTATATCACTACAAAATTTGAAATAAGTCCATGACTCAAAACATATTTATCAAAATCAAGGATTAAGTACTTTTGAGTGCAAGGGAAGGTTGAAATATAGCCTTTAGGGGGAGGGTAGAAAATTAGAGTTCTGAAAATGGTACCGATGGGTTCAAATGATCCGGTCCATATACCATTAAATACATTAATAATATTAGTCATGTAATTATATAAGTCAAAATTGATTATTTTGGTCAATTTTCATTTAAACTGTATCAGTTATACCAACCAACTTTTTTTTGAAATTATAACTTTGTTATGAAATTGACTTATTTTTTA
>NW_017726139.1:0-3168 GCF_001865875.1 Lupinus angustifolius
TTTTTTTTAAAATGAAAGCTATGAAAATAGAATTTAATTGAAATCATAAATGTTTGAACACAATTTTCGTTTCAAAAGAATTCAATTTTTTTACATAAATTATGATGTTATTTGTTTCAATTCCAAAGAAGTCATGAAGAGATCCGTTCCTTTTAGCATCTATTTCCATCATGAATGTTTAATATGAACATAAATCATTGCAAAAAAAATATGAACTTGAATCAATATTTTAAAACAAATAAAATATTTAGTGTTCCATCTCTTGTTCTCGATGAAATGGAAAGTATCTAGACTCGCAAATATTTTTAACTAGATTTATGCACAATAATTAAGATATATTGATTGCATCTATTTCCATCATGAATGTTTAATATGAACATAAATCATTGCAAAAAAAATATGAACTTAAATCAATATTTTAAAACAGATAAAATATTTAGTGGTCCAGCTCTTGTTCTCGATGAAATGGAAAGTATCTAGACTCGCAAATATTTTTAACTAGATTTATGCACAATAATTAAGATATATTGATTTTAAATTTTAATATAGGAAGAATGTAACAAAAAAATTAAGTCCTTTACAAAAATAATATAAGAGCGAAACGTCGTCTAGATTTTCAAAATTAATATATTTCTACAAATATGCAAATTATTTAAAAAATTAAAGAGAAAATCTAAAAAAATGTTACAAGAGAAAAATAAAGATTTCAGAGTGTTAAATTGAGGGGGTAGAAAACAATTTTTGAATTTGAAAACGCGGTACTAGGTTGAGTGGATGTTATCCACGTGGCAGGTAGCAACCACTGAATTACATGCATTGCATTCTCATTTTTCTTTTGATACGACCTATATAACGCTTTTGATTCTAGACATTAGCAGTCACAGAGTTACTCACAAACCCCCAATTCTCCACAACTATGGAGGGCATTAAAACCCTAGATTTATTATACTAAGAATTGAAGAAAAAGAAGCCAATTGTACCAAGCAATTGGCTTGATTGTCTCTGATCAAAAAAAGGATTCCGGGTCGGTGATAGTCCTGACCTTGAATCCTTCCTAACCTCCATAAAAAAAGTAGATGACCTAGATCCCCAATCTGATAACCCCAAGGATACTTTTTCCCGTGAGGCCATCAACCCCACAAATAGTACCATCCTCAGAAAATTATCCCCAGATGGACCTATAGTCCAAATAGTACCATCATTAGAAAATTCTCCCCAATTATGAATAACATTTAGTTAGGTATTATATATAATACCTAATAATGTTTTTCCTCTCCTTTCTTAAATACTATATGGTAAAATTTATATTTTATAGTTGTTATTAATGTAAAATAATTTTATTAATATCATGATATAAATTAAGATGTAACTTTATTACCTAATAATGTCAAAAAATATGATTAGTTTTGTCAAAAATATTATTTTCTAAAAAGATAAGAGGATAGAAAAATAATGATACTAGATTATTTTCCACATAAAAATTGACAGTCTCGGGAAAATTTGGTATTCACATCTAAAAATATATCAATCTAATATTCTCACCTCCTTGGCTTTTTAAGCTTTATTGGAATATTACTTTCCTTAAATTTTTTACTGAATCTTCTAGCAAACCCGTGAGGCCATCAACCCCACAAATAGTACCATCCTCAGAAAATTATCCCCAGATGGACCTATAGTCCAAATAGTACCATCATTAGAAAATTCTCCCCAATTATGAATAACATTTAGTTAGGTATTATATATAATACCTAATAATGTTTTTCCTCTCCTTTCTTAAATACTATATGGTAAAATTTATATTTTATAGTTGTTATTAATGTAAAATAATTTTATTAATATCATGATATAAATTAAGATGTAACTTTATTACCTAATAATGTCAAAAAATATGATTAGTTTTGTCAAAAATATTATTTTCTAAAAAGATAAGAGGATAGAAAAATAATGATACTAAATTATTTTACACATAAAAATTGACAGTCTCAGGAGAATTTGGTATTCTCATCTAAAAATATATCAATCTGATATTCTCACCTCCTTGGCTTTTTAAGCTTTATTGGAATATTACTTTCCTTAACTTTTTCACTGAATCTTCTAGCAAACATGAGAATGTAGGAATATGAAATTCTCATGAATTTTAAAGTGCAGAAATGTTGAATTCTAACATTTGTAAAGGGAAAATTCGAGTGTGATGTATGTGTAGAATGCTGAATCTTCTCTTGCGACCTTTACATCTAAATTATGAAAGAAAGAGATAGAAACAATTAGAGAAAAAGAAAACAGTAGATAGATAGAAACAAATAACTCTTTAGGCCGAGGGTTGTCTCTATTATGTTTTGTTCTTATTCATCCATAGATTATAACTTTAATTATCTCTTAAAAGATATCAACAACCACACACCCTGTCATCTAAAATCTCAAAAAGACTTTAGTTTTAGTATCGCTGATTGTTTTCTTAATTTGGGTATCATTTTTCCATTGACTCTAAGCTTTTACAATATGTTATGTTTGTCCTCTTTCTCATTTTCTTTCTCTTTCAAATTCAATTTACTCCGTAAACAAAATTGTAATCCAAGTTTTGAGTAGACTTTCAATAAATGTTTGTTCTTCTAAGAAAATGGGGAATTACAATGTTTTTGTTAATATTCATCAAATGGTTAATATGGCTAAAGCAAACATGGACACAATTCAAAGTAGCATTAATGAATTTGGTACTGATGAGGCTCTGCTGGATCAGGAGGCCCTTGCTCAAAATGAGCTTCTAAAAGCCCTTATATGGAAGAGGTTTTTTGGAAAGATAAGGCTAGGATCAACTAGCATATTGATGGAGATAGAAATACTGCCTATTTCACAAGATTACTTCAATCAGACAAAAAACAAAGAATCTGTCTAAGTTAAGGGTTGGTGTTTCCATTCTCTCTGAGCAAAATGATATAGCTGACCATGTTCATCAATTCTACACCAACCTTTTTGATTCCCCCAACTTAACATCTTCAAATGCTCTAATTCAATCAGTCATCCCTGAGTTAGTTTCTGATGCTGATAATCTTTTTCTAACTAAGCCGCCTTCAAGTGAGGAGATTAAGCAAGCAGGTTTTTCTATGAGTGGTGATAGCTCCCCTGGTCCTGATGGATTTGGAGGCTGTTTTTACCAACAATGCTGGGATA
>NW_017726140.1:0-1660 GCF_001865875.1 Lupinus angustifolius
CTTGCTTCAGAGGCAATCAATCTTCTTGACTATAAGACTTTTGGGGGTAATATTGCAATCAAGCTAGATATAAAGAAAGCCTTTGATACTTTAGACTGGAATTTTCTGATTGATACTCTTATGGCTTTTGGCTTTAACAATCAATTCTGCAATTGTATCAAAGTGATTCTTCACTTTGCTAGGCTCTCCATAAATGTCAATGGCTCCAATGTTAGGTTTTTTAAGTGTAGCAGATGTGTTAGGCAGGGTGACCCGTTGTCCCCCCTTCTTTTTTGCATTGATGAGGATGTCCTTAGCAGAGGTATCACAAAGCTTGCCATGGAAAACAAAATAAGCACCATTTCTGGGTCTTGTAACCTCAAAACTTCAAGCCATGTTCTTTATGCAGATGATATTCTTATTTTCTGAAAAGTTGTTAAGAAGGAGTTTCTCTGCCTTAAGAATTTAATTTTGGATTACTCTCAAGCTTCTAGCCAGCAAATTAACTTATACAAGTGCAAATTTTACACTGCTAAGGCTTCTCCTCGAAAGAATGCTGATATAGCATCCTACTTGGGTTTTTCACCTGGTTGTTTGCCTTTTAACTATCTTGGTGTGCCTCTCTTTATAGGTAAACCAAGAAGAGTCCACCTTCAACCTATTGCAGATAGAATTCTAAACAAATTGACCACTTGGAAGGGTGCTTGTCTCTCCATTATGGGCAGGGTGGAGTTAGTGAAGTCCATTATTCAGAGCATGCTTGTATATACTTTCCATATCTACAAATGGCCTTCCCAACTTCTGAATCTAATTAACAAAGGTATAAGGAATTTTTTTTGTTCTGGAGACATAGACAAGAAAAAGTTGGTAACTGTGGCTTGGGCTAAAGTCTGCACTCCTACTAAAGCTAGGGGGCTTGGTATTTAATCAGTCAGGCTCATGAACAAGGCATCCTTTACAAAGCTTGCTTGGGATATGAGAACTACAAATCATGAGTGGGCTGAATTCTACATAAACATGTTTGGTTGCAATTCTATTCCTTCATCGAGGTACTTCAAATCATCAATTTGGCCTGGAATTAGAGATAATTGGGAGCTCTACAACATGAACTCCATCTGGGTGGTGGGTAATGGTCTGAGTATAAAATTCTGGAAGGATAATTGGCTTGGCAACCCATAGTTGATCAGCTGAATATCCCTTCATCAGCTGAATATCCCTCAGGATCTGCATAAGGATCTTCATGCTACTGTGACAGATTTCACCAATGGCTCTAAATGGACTAAACCTACTCTCCTGGCTAACTTCTGTCCAAAGATCACTGATCAAATTGCTAGAGCTAACAGAGTATGCTGATAATGGAACTCTAACTCTAAAGGATGCTCATAAAGCTCTGGCTCAACATCACGTCCAACTGAATTGGTGCAACTTAATTTGGTCCATAGCCATCCCCCCTCAAAGTCTTTCATTACTTGGAGACTAATGCACAAAAAGATGCCAACAAATGATAATCTAATGAAAAGAGGTTGTGCAATGGCCTGTATCTGCAACTTGTGCTATGCTAGCAGGGAGGATGCTAATCACCTTTTCCTTAGATATCGTTTTGCAATTGCTCTTTGGCATTGGATCAGAAGCACCTTCCTAATTAATATCAACTCTTCTTCAATTCCTCATCTACTTTTGA
>NW_017726141.1:0-954 GCF_001865875.1 Lupinus angustifolius
AAGCTCCTAGGATTACTGAAGTCATCTGGTCTCCTCCGCCTCTTGGCTGGATTAAAATAAACACTAATGGGGCTGCTCATGTTTCTCTTGGTCATTCGGGTGGTGGAGGAAGTTTCAGGGATAAAAATGGTTTGTTTTTTGTTGGTTTTGCAATTTACTTAGGCATCCAAAATGCTCTCTATGCTGAATTTCACTCAACCATCAATGCCATTAACTTAGCATTCAAGAAAGGGTGGTTTAGTCTTTGGCTTGAATGTGACTCCATGCTCCTTCTTGACATTTTTAGTGGCAAATCAAAGCCTCCTTGGAAGCTACTAAATGAGTGGTACAATTGAAAAAATAAGCTTAACTCAATGGACTTCAAAATCTCGCATATTTATCGAGCGAGTAATTCTTGTGTCGATAAGTTATCTTCTTTTGGTATAGATTCTACAACATACACTATATGGAATTCAATTCCTACATTCCTTCTTAATGATTGTAATAGGAATCGGTTGGGTATGCCCAACTATAGATTTAGAAATGTCTAAATTTGTCTTATTGTATGTGACTTTGTATTAATACATCAAGGTGTTTTTTACACCTTTGCTTAAAAAAAAACTGATGCCAAACAATGATATTTTCTTCAAAAAATAAATATTGAATGTAGTATCCCTGTATGTTAAAGTCAATTTGATAATTATATAATTTAAATTTAGAGTGTATTATTTATACAATGTTAGTATGAAGATTTATACATAGTCGGTACACCAACAATCATTTATTTTTATTATTCTTTGGTTTATCGTAGTTTCAATTTTAGTATTTCAAACAGACAAGTTTAGTAATTTTTCGAATGATATTCACATAAAAACAAAAAAATTAATAAGAAAGTATTAACTAATAAGTAATAATATTTTGAACAAATAGAAAATATGAAGAATATACAATTGGAATTGTAAGTTACAAGATTAG
>NW_017726142.1:0-920 GCF_001865875.1 Lupinus angustifolius
ATGTTAAAGTAAATTTTATAATTATATAATTTAATTTAGTGTGTATTATTTATAAATTGTTAGTATAAAGATTTATACATAGTCAGTACACCAACAATCATTTATTTTTATTACTCTTTGAAGAGAAATACAAATAAAATCACCCATATCTATATCAAAAATGACAAGTTTAGTATATGATCGATAGAAATTCACTTAAAAAAACATAAAAATTAATAAGAAAGTATTAACTAATAAGTAATAATATTTTTAACAAGTAGAAAATACGAGGAACATACGCTTTGAATTATAAGTTACAAGAATAGATTCAGAACTAAAGTTATGTTCACTTTATGTATATATCAGTTCATTTTGGAACAGTCTAGTTCATGAAATTGGAAATAAAACAGTAGTGATCAACTTTCTAAAAAATAGTTCAATATCACCCAAACAAATTTGGTTTATTGCAGTTTCAATTTTTTGGACTGAATTTCGATTTTTCTTGATTGGTGTGGATTTGTATACCCCTTACACAAATTATTAGTTGAAAATGATTAAAAATGACGTATTCTTATATGAAAACTTACTTTTAAATATTCAACTACAATTATAACAAATAATTATATTTTCTTCATAAAATAAATATTGCATTTAGTTTCCCTCTATGTTAAAGTCAATTTGATAATTATATAATTTAAATTTCGAGTGTATTATTTGTACACTATGAGTATAAAACATTATACATTATCAGTACATCATCTATTATTTATTTGTATAACTTTTTGAAGAGTAATACAAATTGAGACACCCATATCTATATGAAAATGACATATTTAGTATATTTTCGAGTGAAATTCACATAAAAACATAAAATTTAACAAGAAAGTGTTAAATAATAAGTAATAAAAATTTTAACAATTAGAAAATATGAAAAATATACT
>NW_017726143.1:0-430 GCF_001865875.1 Lupinus angustifolius
ATTGATGAGCTTTATAAAAACTAGTTCAATATCACCCATAAAAATTTGGTTTATTGCGGTTTCAATTTTTTGGATTAATTTTCAATTTTTCTAGATTGATGTGGATTTGAATACCCCTAATACACAATATTAGTTGAAAATTGTTAGGTATCACTGGCCTAAACACACCTAGAAGGGGGGGTTGAATAGGTATAGCGGTTATCAATTACCACTTCTCGCACCAAAACCCAATGCTGGAAAACAACCAAGTTAATCGATTAACCAGTGGTCTTAATCGATTAACACACAATAAAAACCGATTGATTAGAGCAGCTAGTTGAAGTTATTTATCAACAGACAAGTAGAGATACAACATATATATTTATGCAATATTAACAAGGATATAGCGAGGTATAAGCATGCAAAATATCAGCTTCAAACTCGAATTAAA
>NW_017726144.1:0-1112 GCF_001865875.1 Lupinus angustifolius
AGTAAGCAGTAAGCTTAATCACTCAATATGGATACATACACCAAACATGATCAAGATCCACTAAACATAAATCTATACTATTTGTGACATAATTAACCATTTAAACATGAGAAAGACAATTTGAAATCATTAAAGCATTGTTTCAATTGCAAAGCAGTAAGATGCAAATCAGCATAGTACTAACGCAAGTGCAGCAGAAGATAAGTGTTTAAGCTATTACAATCCAAAAATGCAAAGGGATAAAATAAAATATTAGTTCTCAAGAGGAAAACAAGGAACGACATAGTCCATAAACTAGGAAGCATAAACCTAAAGATATAAGGCCTCCTAACTAGGGATGAGATGGAGGGTTTTCGTCGTTAGGAATAATCAAGCTACCACCACCTTTGATGAAGGTGCTAAACTTGTTGAACTCTGCACACAACCTTCTATTTTGTGAATCAGTAGTTGTTTGGACAAAGTTCCTCAAGGATTGATAATGGTTATCAATGTAAGCATTCTAACACTCCTCAGATTTTGGAGCACGTGGTGGACGTTGAGTGGTTGTCTTTACCCTTTTTGCACGTCCTATCTCCATTTAGCTGAAAACCATATTGAGTTGAAGGTTTAATGGAGGGTTTCATGGAAAACCCTAATTCAGGGTTTGGAATTTTAGGGAAAACCGGATTTCTTGGAAATTAGTGATGGAGAAGAAGGTTTATGGAGTGGAAATGGGGTTGGAGTATTCGGCTTTAGTCTAGGTTAGAGTTTAGGAGTGATGTTCAACTTTTCCTTTGAGATTTGAGAGAAAAGGGGATGATAGAGGTTTTGAAAAAGTGTCTAGAAAAGCTTATGTTTCTGTTATACTGGTGCCATTAATTGAGTAAATGCTAGTCTTAATCGATTAACATGAGTTTAAAATAACAGGTTTAAAAGGTTGCACCCAATCGATTAACATAATGCCTTAATCGATAAATAACATCAGATACAATGTTTTGGATGTTTTAGAAGCATGCAAGAATTTCAAAAATGCAATATTGAGCATTCACATATATACATAGAGCTTATTTATAGAATCATGGATTGTACAAGGAATAACTAGAATTCAACATGTTTTCATTGTGAAGCATACA
>NW_017726145.1:0-202 GCF_001865875.1 Lupinus angustifolius
CTGCACTCTGCCAAGGATAGCCTCTGATCATCATCCCTTATTGTTCAGCTCTGTTTCTACAACCACTCCTAGGATATCCTCTTTTAAATTTTAAAAAACGTGACTGTAAAACTTAGACTGCAAACAGCTAATCAAAGAGCATTGACACACTGATGTTATAGGTTGTCCTATGTTCATTCTGATCCAAAAGCTTAAAAGGAGC
>NW_017726146.1:0-2806 GCF_001865875.1 Lupinus angustifolius
CAAGGATAATGAGGAATCCCTAGGATACCATAATCCCATATCATTGTTCCTTTTAAATATCTCATGATACGTTTAACAACAATATAATGTGATTCTTTAGGCAAAGCTTGAAATCTAGCACACATACAAACACTAAACATAATATCGGGGCGACTTGCAATCAAATATAATAATGAGTCGATAATCCCATGATATTTGGTTACCTCAATAGCTTTTCCCTTTTCGTCTTCATCAAGATAACATGCGGACGCCATAGGTGTGGATGCATCTTTACATTGCTCCATTTCAAATTTCTTTAGTAATTCCTTGCAATATTTCGATTGATGAATGAAGATGCCACTTTCAATTGGTTTAATCTGAAGCCCAAGGAAGAAGGTCAACTCACCCATCATCGACATCTCGAACTCGCCCTGCATCAACTGAGAAAATTCCTTACAAATGATGTCATTAGTAGATCCGAAAATTATATCATCAACGTATATTTGAACAAGTAAAACATGATTATCTAATATACAAATAAAGAGAGTGGTGTCGACCAAACCTCTTTCGAACCCTTTTTCCAATAGGAACGAACTCAACCTATCGTACCAGGCTCTGGGAGCCTATTTCAGGCCATAAAGGGACTTCTTTAGTTTATATACATGGTTCAGGTATTGGAAACTTTCAAACCCTAGTTGTTGGTCTACGTACACCTCCTCTTGAATATACCCATTTAAAAATGCGCTCTTAAAATCTATTTGGAAGAGCTTAAAGTTCATGATCGATGCGAAGGACAAAAGAATCCTAATGGCCTCAAGTCTGGCTACAGGAGCGTAGGTCTCATCATAATCGATGCCCTCCTCCTGGTTGTATCCATTGGCCACTAAGCGAGCCTTATTTCTAATGATCAAGCCAGATTCATCTAGCTTGTTACGAAAGACCCATCTAGTGCCAATCACAGGATGTTCTTTTGGTTTAGGGACCAAGTCCCATACATTATTACGCTCAAACTGGTTTAGCTCTTCTTGTATAGCTACATCCAGGCCTCCCCTTCTGATCATGGGAGATTTTATTCTTCACTATATTGAACACTTAGTATAATCACATACACCAATTCACTTTACAAGACTCAAGATTCTTCTTTCTTGAATTGACTATCCCTATCGCCTAGCCAAGACCTCCTAGTCTTGGTGAAGAATCACTCTATCTCAATGGTGGTAAGACACCAAGAGACTAACCCAAAGTGCAAAACAAAATACAAAAAACAGAGTTGTACCAAGCACAAAAGTGCTCAAATTATAACTATGAAAAACTCAACTATTAACTCACTCTCAAGTAACACAAGCCATCATGCATATGCGAGTTAATACAAAACAGTAAACACAAAATATTTATCTAAAACTCTCTATCAAGAATGCATGAACATGTAAGAAAGAATGGATGAGGTTAAGCATATGAAAACAATATGCAATACACCATGAACAACTTCAACAAAGCATGATAATCTCTCTTCCTCACACATGCATTTCTCTTTGCCTATTATAAAGTAAATCATGAAAACGTGATCTCTAATCAATTCTAAACAATAGTGCACAATGCTATGTGTTTCTGCAATTTGCCTAAACTTATAGAAAATAGATTTGACCCTTCAAACCGTTACATTTCATTAAAAAGTTAAAATAGAAAACAGTTATAACATAAAATAGACAAGGTAATCGACTAAGTTACAACGTTAATCGATTAACAAGCATAACATGATTAAACAGAGAACAGTTGTAATAGAAAAGCAGATATAACAGAAAATAGTTGAGTTAATTGATTAAGTCACCATGTTAATCGATTAACCAACATATTAAAAAATTGATTAAAAAGGAAAACTAACTCATATGTTGTGTTTAACTCCTATATATGTTTTAGCAATTATATTATGCCTAATATGCACATATAACATGTAAGATTAATGCATGAAGATACAATAAACTAGATGATATGTCTCATGAATATGATATGACAATTATAATGGCTTATGAGACTTGCATCTAGGTTTACCTCACCTATACTCACTCACTAAGGCACACATCCCAGACTATTTAGAAATATGATTATGTTGATATTACCTAGTGTAGATATGACCAATGATTTCTAGGCATGTTGATTGTTGAGCCATCTTCAAGCTTTAATAAAACCTTGTCTTCATCAAAACTTAGGCAAAACATTGCTAGTGCAATCCTTGACACTTGGCACTTTAAAAAATGATTAGAAATGACATATTCTTGTGTGAAAACTTACATATAAATATTCAAATACTATGATATCAAACAATTATGTTTTCATCAAAAAAATAAATATTGCATTTCGTATCTCTCTATATTACAGCCAATTTGATAGTTATATAATTTAACTTTAGAGTGTATTATTTATACACTGTGAGTATAAAGATTTATTCATAGTCCATATATAATCTATTTTATATTTGTATCACTCTTTGAAGACTAATACAAATAAAAACTTCCATATTTATATCAAAAATGACAATTTTAGTATATTTTCGAGTGAAATTCACATAAAAAACGTAAAAATTAATAAGAAAGTGTTGACTAATAATTAATAACATTTTTAACAAATAGAAAATATGAAGAATGTACACTGAATTATCAATTACAAGATTATATTTAGAACTAAAGTTATCTTCATTTTGTGTATATAGTAGTTCACTTTGGAACAATGTGGTTCCTGAAATTGAAACAAAAATAGTATTGATGAGCTTTAAAAAAACTAGATCAATATCATCCAA
The DNA here is from genome assembly GCF_001865875.1 of Lupinus angustifolius. Lineage (NCBI taxonomy): Eukaryota > Viridiplantae > Streptophyta > Magnoliopsida > Fabales > Fabaceae > Lupinus > Lupinus angustifolius. Next base: position 2,774 of record NW_017726146.1, read on the forward strand.
ACAAATTTGGTTTATTGCGTTATAAATTTTTTG
>NW_017726147.1:0-5727 GCF_001865875.1 Lupinus angustifolius
TTGAGTCACCCATGTCTATATCAGAATGGCATGATTAGTATATTTTCGAGTGAAATTAGCGTAAAAAACATAAATTTTAATAAGAAATTGTTAACTAATAAGTAATAGTATTTTCAACAAATAGAAAATACGAAGAATATACACCTTGAATTATTAGTTACAAGATTTGATTCAGAACTACAATTATCTTCATTTTATTTATATATCAGTTCACTTTGGAACAGTATGGTTCCTGATCTTGAAAAAAGAAACTGTATTGATCAGCTTTATAAAAACTAGTTTGATATCACCCACTCAATTTTGATTTATAGTTGTTTTAATTTTTGGGACTGATTTTAGTTTTTTCTGATTGATGTGGATTTGAATACCCCTAATAGAGAATATTAGTTGAAAATGATTAGAAATGACATATTCAACTACTATTATTAGAAAGAATGATATTTTCTTCAAAAAATAAATATTGCATTTAATATCCCTGTAAGTTAAAGTCAATTTGATAATTATATAATTTAAATTTATAGTGTATTATTTATATACCATCAATATAAATATTTATACATATTCAATACAACATCTATCGTTTATTTGAATTACTTTTTGAAGAGTAATACTAATAAAAACACCCATATCTTTATCAAAATGACATGTTTAATATATTTTAAAGGAAAATTCTCATAAAAAACAAAAAAATTAATAAGAAAGTGTTAACTAATAAGTAATAACATTTTTAACAAATAGAAATTATGAAGAATATACACTTTGAATTATCAGTTTCAAGATTAGATTCAGAACTTAGTTATCAACATTTTATTTAAATATCAGTTCACTTTGGAACAGTCTGGTTCCTGAAATTGGAAATAAAACTATATTGATTAGCTTTATAAAAACTATTTCAATGTCACCAAAATAAATTTGTTTTATAACTATGTCAATGTCACCCAAACAAATTTGTTTTATTACGGTTTCAATTTTTTGTACTAATTTTTCGATTTTTCTATATTAGTGTGGATTTGAATACCCCTAATACTGAATATTGGTTGAAATTGATAAGAAATGAGATATTCTGTGTGAAAACTTACTTATAAATATTCAACTACTATGATGACAAAAAATGACATTTTCTTCAAAAAAAAATATTTCATTCAATATCCCTATATGTTAAAGTCAATTTCATAATTATATAATTTAAATTTATAGTGTATTATTTATACAGTATCAGTATAAAGATTTATACATAGTCAGTAATTCACCGGTCATTTATTTGTTTTACTTTTAAAGAGTAATATAAATAAAAACACCCATATCTATATCAAAATGACAAGTTTATTATATTTTCGAGTCAAATCCACATAGAAAAAAATAATTTTAGAAATTAATCGGTAATGAATTAGACTAAACTGTCGTTGAGTGTTACTCTTGTGTTGTGAATTCCTATTTTTTGGTTCATGTTTGTAATGTTCTGTGACAGAAAGTTTTTGGACTGCTGTCAGGTCCAAATTCGCTCGAATTCAGCAAAAAAACGTGTTTTTGAGTTAGGTAGCTTATAATCGAATTCCGGTTATACCATTGGCTTCGAAATATTATTTTGAGACAGGATAGACATCAAGTTTGTCCGCAACGCATTTCTAAATATTTTTCACTCCGAATTCGACATTCCGAAATTCTAACTATAATTAGAAGATTTTAATATCCAGTCGAGTATAAGCCGACAATACTGGGGCATGGTCTCATCGCGAATGTTTCATCGAAAAAGTCACCTCATGTTCCCAAGTGAAACTTGCTGGGCAAACAAGCAAAAATATATTCATCTTTTACACTAAACCCCTCAAACTCTTCACTTACCCATTGCGCCGTTAGTCTTGGAAACCCTTGGTTTCCCTCCATAAATCAAATTCAATTCTCCCCATCTCTTTTTTATTCTACTTAAAAAAGTCACAAAACCTCTTGAAACCCTAGGCTTGCTTCTCAAAAAACTCAACCATGGCACTTTAAAAAGAGTCCACCCCTTTGAGAAACCCTTGGCTCTACATTGCATTGCATTTCTTCTTCCCTTGGATTTTCTCAAGAATACTGAGGTAAACCTTCATGCTTGTTCTTCATCTTTTAGAATATCTATCCGTTCATTGTGTATGATATTTGAGTATGATGTTTATGCGTATGTTACAAACATTTTCAACCGTCAAAATTTTCTAAAAAACCTTCCTATCTCTTGTTATACGCAAGAACGCAAAAAAAATATGAGTTGTTGCAAATTTATAAATCATTGTTTTGAAACCTTGAACCATTGTTGTTCATGGGGCTGTTTTAATGTATAAATATATGCATGTTATTTATGTTGATGAAATATGATGATTTTGAAATCAAAGAACATTTTAAATCGAAATGTCATTTTGATCATGAGATCAATCCTTGTACAAATGTGTTGAAATGATCATGAACACAATAGGAATCGTGAACGAGACTTTCGAGGATAAATGATGGTTCAAGAATATGAATCTTGGACCGGATGGATGAAAGTTTCGGATGTTCTTGGAATGGATTAAAATGATGTCTTTAGCTTAGAGTTAGTAGGAAAACAATTTAACTTGCGAAATGTTGGTTTGTTTTTGTGTTTAGTTTTGAGGCGTTCAAAGTCGGACAACTGATCCATTCATTTGACGGATATCAACCGCTCTACAACCCAAGCTGAGAGAGAATACATCGTGACATAGTGGTGTCTGAATATGACACCTGGATCTCCCAACTACCTCAAAAGTTGGAAGTTATTTATGTTTTTCTTAGAAACTCATACTTAACCAAATAATTTCATGTCTGAATTAAGTACGGATGTTTCCTTAGGCTGTATGCCCCTAGGGTAGTATACAATATTAAGTCTTGTGGTTGTTATCCATGAAAGAACACTACTCAAGAAACTAAAACGTGTACGGATCAAAAATAGAGGTAGTATTCGATCAGGTGGCCTGAGAGGTTGAGAGAGTGGTCCTAGCCAATCGCCCAGCCACGCTTGGGCAACCCAACCATACCTAGGCGAGCCAGGCATGCCTGGCCAGTGGACCAGCCATGCTTGGGCGACCCAGCCTCGCCTGGGCGACCCAATCACGCCTGTGCGAGGGCTAGGCAGCATGCATGGCCTGTTTTGGGCGGTTTTGGTGCCTGAGTGACAATACCTCTCTCGGGCGAGACCCATACGGTGATTTTGACCAGTTTTTGGTGGATTTTGCGCTTGAGCAACAACCCCCTCGTTTGAGCGAGAGCCATGTAGAGAATTAAGTCTGTTGGGATGAGTTTGTCGCTTGAGCAACAGTCTTTCACTTGAGCGAGAGAAGGACAATATTTTTTACTGTTTTTGATTGATTGCTTAGGCAATAGCCCTAGCTTGGGTGTGAAGTGTATTTACACTTGAGGAAGACAGTGGCTCAGAGGATTGAGTCACGCTCCCAAATTGACAAACATATACTAATACTTTTGTTCTTGCGCCTTATGCGGGCAAGGATTCCGACGAGGATGTTGTGAGCAAGGCTACACCTAAAAAGGATTATATGATACCACACAGTGAGGTCGTCTGACCGTAAGAGACTTGGTCGTGTGGTCGTCCAGGGTAAGTCAATGATAGTTCATAGTGGTAGGGATGTTATTCCTATATTGCGTGAAAACATAAGATCGAGTCCTACAAGAAGCATTCCTTTGGGAGATGTCTTAGGATGGGCCGATAGATATAAAAGAATAATCAAAATATTTAATATGCTAACTTCGGTTAGTATGCATACTCATTATGAACAACGAAGTAGTGGAGAGGAAATTTACGGGAGACGAACGAGCCCCTGTTGAGAGGGACGGCTATGGCGGTGATTCGTCAACAAAGTCTTGAGGGAGAGTCTATGTGAGATGCGTCTCTTGTATTCCTGGATGAGGTATTCTGTTGGATTGGATAGTTGTCATAGCGCAAACTAGATGATCTCTGACAACCCCTTTTTGCAATCAAGATCAATGAGAGGGATGCCCAAAAAATGTTTGATACGACACCATCCTGAAATGGACAGTTCTTCGGAACCGATCGATCATATGTCCTTGCAAGGAATTTATTTTTTTGGTGTGATCAAATCGGCTTGTTATGGGACATGTACTCTTGGTTATTTCCGAGTAGTATATATGGAGGATATTGGTATAAGGATGGATGAAATAAGCATATGATGCATAAATTGAGAGAGTGAATATTGATCCTCATGATTCGAGTTATAATATCATTTCATCATTGTGCATTATGTATGTGATCTATATTATGTATATCATACATGTATGTGTGGATGTGATATTTCGTATAATCTCACACCGTCAATGGATAATATTCATTAGATGTCTTACTCTCTCTTGTTACTTTTCTTTCTGTTTGTCTTTGGTTCACATTCTCGCTCAGATGGACTGTTTGATGAGGATTCGGAGCTACTGATTCTCGATGTCCTAGGAGGCGATATGGAGTAGTGATGGACATAGATATACCTACATAGGCCCTTGTGCCTTTGAGATAGAGATGGTTTGCGATGACTCTACGATGTGCTTCCCTTCAAAACATGCGAGCTTGGAGGCTTCTCTCACCTTACCTGCTCGGAGATTTGCACCTATTGCACCATCCATTCAGTATGTGATCTCTCACGGACCTCCTGATGTTGGAACATCTATTAGGAGACAAAGTAGAGATGATGTGCTCGATTCCTCATCGGGGACGAGAGCTGCTATATGGACTCTGCCCGATCTTCAGGCAGATATGGGAGTGGGAAGAAAGTCACGGGGTTCGTCCAACAACTCGAAAGAGGAGCTGGAAGTCGAAGAGGAAGACTGTGTGGAGTTGATCTGTTTAGAGGACTCCATTGAGGAGGTGGACGTCTCTTCCGATTATGAGACAGAGGAGGATTCCAGTGAGTGTCCTAGTACACCCACTAACCCCGAAGCTAGTCACTAGTGGTCATTTCCATTTCTAGTTGCCCTTGAGGCGGGTATCTGTGTAGAGTATTTTGGTTGTTCTGAATAAACCAGACTATTGTATATATATTTTTAGTTTGGACCAAGATGTATTCCGATTTGCTTTTGTATAAACGTTTTCTGTCAATTTCAATAAAGGATCATTCCACAAACTATTGTTGTCTTTTCCGCATTTTAGGTTACTTAACGTGATGTCCCGGAAATGAGTCAAATGTAAATGAAGGAGTTTTACATTGCAAATAAAATTTACCCATTTTTAGGCAATATTATTGGAGTAATTTTCGGGGCATTACAGTGTTAATATGGTGAAGAAACTCCTTGATAAGATAACTTTAGCATTCTTTATGCAAACTGCTACATTTATGTATTAATATTCGAATTAATTAAAGAAGAAAGTGAATAGAAAAATAAATTGTTAATATGCTCCCACAAAAAACAAATGGTTAAAATATTTAGATGAATTGAATTTCATAGGCTCCTCAAGTTTAGAACAGACTTTAAGGTTAAGAGAATCCTTAAAGATTATCCACCAACAAGATATTGAAGTAGATATTGGGTTTTAACTCTCATTTTTGTGGGATTTGAGGTGATTACTTAACAAATATGTAGGATTCATCAGGAAATTCTAGTAATAGATTGTGAGAGAGGAGAAAAACTAATCCAGACCTTAAAATTTGCAATCTCATATTTTCTTGGATGTCACTACTAGTTAATATAATATCTAAACATTCACATATAAAATATGAAAAA
>NW_017726148.1:0-1165 GCF_001865875.1 Lupinus angustifolius
ATTTTATATTGATAATAAATAAATATTACACTCATAAAACATTGGATTCATATTTTAATAGAAAGAATATTAAAGGTCAATAATTATATAAACATTAAATACCAATAATAAACAAATAAACTTATAAAATGAATATTTCATTTCATAAAAGTCAATGATCATTACTTTCTCCTCTTCAATTCTAAAGACTCTAATACTCGGCCAAGATTATATATATTTATGATGTCAAATATTCAAATATTATATATTTTATTTTGGAGAATTAAAATATATATATTGTATTATTTTTATTGTGGATACTATATATTATAACTTTTTGTTTTAATATGATGTCCAACTTAAAGTGAGAGGTACTTAATATGTTGGCGGTGGTTACATATGATTATATAGTTTTTCGTAGAAATAAAAAAATTCAAGGGAAAAATAGGAAAATGAAATTCACCAGAGTGATAGTAACACTATGTTTTGCCTTTATATAGTATTAATATGTATAGGGACTTTTTGTTAGGTATCCGTGGCCTAAACACACCTAGAAGGGGGTTGAATAGGTATAGCGGTTATCAATTACCATTTCTCACACGAAAACCTAGTTCTGGAAAACAATCCACTTAATCGATTAACCACTGGGCTTAATCGATTAACACACAATAGAAACAGAATGATTAGAGCAGCTAGTTCCTCATTTATTTATCAACAGATAAACATAGATACAACATATATCTTTATGTAATATTAACAAGGATATAGCAAGGTATAAGCATGCAAAATATCAGCTTCAAAATCGCATTAAAACAATAAGAAATATAAAGGAGATTAAGAGAGAACAACTTGCACAAATGGATTTTTATCCTGGTTCGTTTGCGGTCCACTGCAAACTACATCCAGGCTTCCCTTTCTGATCTTGGGATATTTTCTTCTTCACTATATTGAATACTTAATATAATCACATACACCAATTCAATTTAAAAGACTTAAGATGCTTCTTTCTTGAATTCCTAGAACATCAAATCCTTGGATTGACTATCCATATCGCCTGAGAAAACCTTTCTCATGATCCAGCCCTAGCTAAGATCCCCGTTCTCAATTCAAGACCTCCTAGTCTTGGTGAAGAATCACTCTATCTCAATGGTGGTAAGAATCACTCTGATCATTCTGCTTCTGTTGT
>NW_017726149.1:0-2798 GCF_001865875.1 Lupinus angustifolius
GAGATATTAACCAGAGTTGAACTGTTAATGAAGGAAAGAAACTCATTTGTTGAAGCTCTAGAAGGAAGAGTTGCACTTCTACACTCATCAGTACCCAAAGTGGCATTAAAATCACCAATGCAACACCATGGCCCCTGTGTAGCTAATAAATCGACTTGAATATCCAGCCACAGAGATCTTCTATTAACATGATTTGTGTGAGCATAAACCGCACAAACATTTAGATTCTTATTTTCCATAGACAAAGAAATAGAGATATGTTGATTTGAGATTGCTAATATAGAGGGATCCAAACCAGGGCTACAAAGGCTCCAAAGAGAAGCCATGTGATTTTCCCTATTATTGACAACAAAAAGCTTGAGAAGCTCTAGAAGGTTCAGTATAACCTTCATGCCAAAAATATAATTACCTTGGCCCTACAATATGACAAATTCTTTCGGGTATCTCAATGTCAAAGTGCCAAGGAAATATGGGACACTTTACAAGTGACTCACGAGGGCACTAGCGAGGTCAAGCGTGCCAGGCTGAATGTGATGACACATGAATACGAATTATTTCGTATGTTAACGAATGAATCAATTGGTGATAGGCAAAAGAAATTCACTCATATTATTAATCATCTTATTGCTCTGGATAAAATGTTTAGTATAGGAGAACTCACTAAAAAGTTTTATGCTGTCTTGATAAGAGATGGCAACCTAAAGTGATGGTTATCATGGAGTCCAAGGATTTAGATTCCATGCCTTTGGCAACAATGTTCGGAAAGCTTCAAGAGCTTGAGATGGAGCTTGGACGTCTGACCATGCATGAAGAGTCTAACCGTAAAAAGAAGGGAATATCTCTGAAAGCTACAACATCACAACCCACTGAAGAGATAGACAAAGACGACTCTAACTCTGACATTGATGTCTAAACCTTCTTGTACGAAAGTTTGGGAAATTTTTAAAGAAGAAAGGAGGTTTCAAAAGAAAGAGGTGCACGAATCAATAAGGAAAGGCAAGAATAAGGGTCGCTTCACTTGCCATGAACGTGGTAAGTCGGGTCACAAGAAATTCTAGTGTCCCACTTAAAGAAAGTTGATTCAGAAAAGAGCACTCCTCGGGACCTCAAATCTAAGAAGGCTTACATTGTTTGGGATGTACCAGAGGAAGAAATAACATCAAGCACCTCAGATGAAGAGGAGACCGCCAAGCTGTGCCTAATGACCATAACAGATGAGGCTTGCGGATCAGGTAGTACAAAGGATGCTAAAAATGACGTATTTGACACATCATCCTCTTTTGATGATTCTACCTCATACGATGTTTTGTATGATGCTTATGTCGAGATGCATGAAGAACTAAAGAAATTAGCAAAACATAGTGCTGATAGAAAAAGGATAATTTTGCTAAATAATCAGAATATAATACAACCAGAAAATGAATTAGATGAGCTGAAATTGGAAAATGAAACTTTAGATCTAATTTTTTCTTGTAATTCATGTGACTGCTCTAATAATAAATTATGTGAAACAACTATCTATGAGTCTTGCGAGGACTTGAAAAATGAGAATTTTAAACTAAATGAAAAACTCGCGAAACTTACAAATAGTCAACACCAATTACATACCTTGCTAAGTAAAACGAGAAACGTTGGTGACCATATTGGATTAGGGTATGTTCCCCCATCCCATAGAAATAGACCATATAGGAAACTTATAACTCGTCCAAATAAAAAGTCTAATAATAAAAATAGAGTTCCTACATGTTTCTATTGTGGCACACATTGTAACACCCCAGTTCTGACATGCGACCTCCCAGGCCCATGAATATACTGAGCATGTCACCCCCAAGCTTAAATGCTCCCTGCAGTATTTTATTCCTCTTCCAAGGGAGCCTTCGCGACTCGAACCCGTGATGAATCTTCTCCAAAAGAGAAGAGAATGGTGTTTTCTGATGACATTTTAGGTGCACTAGAAGAAGCTTATTTAAAGGACATGAACCAAATCCAACAAGAAGATGTTGAGCAAACAGTAGAAGATGAACATCAGGACATGCCTATTGCATGGAAAACCAAAAAGGACCATCCACTTGATAAGGTGTTAGGTGACATATCTATGGGGGTGGTAACTCGTAGTTCTTTACGTAATTTCGTTGCATTTGTTTCGTAAATAGAGCCAAAGACCATCGATGAAGCCATCGAGGATGTAGACTAGGGCATAGCTATGCAAGAAGAGCTAAACCAGTTTGAGCATAATAATGTGTGGGACTTGGTCCCCAAACCAAAAGAACATCCTGTAATTGGCACTAGATGGGTCTTTCGTAACAAGCTAGATGAATATGGCTTGATAATTAGAAATAAGGCTCGCTTAGTGGCCAAAGGCGACAACCAGGAGGATGGCGTCGATTATGATTAGACCTACGCTCCTGTAGCCAGACTTGAGGCCATTAGGATGCTCTTGTCCTTCGCATCGATCATGAACTTTAAGCTCTTCCAAATGGATGTTAAGAGCGCATTTTTAAATGGCTATATTCAATAGGAGGTGTACATATACCAACCACCAGGGTTTGAAAACTTGAAATACCCGAACCATGTGTATAAACTCAAGAAGAACCTTTATGGCCTAAAACAAGCTCCTAGAGCCTGGTACGATAGATTGAGTTCATTCCTATTAGAAAAAGGGTTAGAAAGAGGTTTGGTCGACACCACTCTCTTTATCCGTAGATTAGATAATCATGTTTTATTTGTTCAAATATATGTTGATGATATTATCTTCGGATCTACTAATGACATCCTTTGTAAGGAATTTTCTGAGTTGA
>NW_017726150.1:0-1529 GCF_001865875.1 Lupinus angustifolius
CCCGATATTATGTTTAGCGTTTGTATGTGTGCTAGATTTCAAGCTTTGCCAAAAGAATCACATTATATTGCTGTTAAATGTATCAGGAGATATTTAAAAGGAACAATAAACGTATCCCTGAAACTTCCTCCACCACCCGAATGACCAGGAGAACCATGAGCAGCCCCATCAGTGTTTACCTTAATCCAGCCAAGAGGCGGAGGAGACCATATGACTTCAGTAATCCTAGGAGCTTTGCTAAGAATTATATTGATTGAGAATCTCTTAAGGATGATGAGATCATTCAAGGAAGGAGTTGCAGAGGCAGAAGAAGAGTTTCCAGACAAGGTGGTTTCTCTTGTAATTTTTGCTATGGTTGTAGATATAGGAACTTTGACACCCTCGAATCTAGCTTGGTTTCTGCAAAACCAAATTGTATTGAGAGTATGAATTACACAAGCAGTCAGAGCCACCTTGACCTGGGAGTTTCTATTGCTAGAGCAGCTCAAAAGTAGATGAGGAATTGAAGAAGAGTTGATATTAATTAGGAAGGTGCTTCTGATCCAATGCCAAAGAGCAATTGCAAAACGATATCTAAGGAAAAGGTGATTAGCATCCTCCCAACTAGCATAGCACAATTTGCAGATAAAGGCCATTACACAACCTCTTTTCATTAGATTGTCATTTGTTGGCATCTTTTTGTGCATTAGTCTCCAAGTAATGAAAGACTTTGAGGGGGGATGGCTATGGACCAAATTAAGTTGCACCAATTCAGTTGGACGTGATGTTGAGCCAGAGCTTTATGAGCATCTTTTAGAGTTAGAGTTCCATTATCAGCATGCTCTATTAGCTCTAGCAATTTGATCAGTGATCTCTGGACAGAAGTTAGCCAGGAGAGTAGGTATAGTCCATTTAGAGCCATTGGTGAAATCTGTCACAGTAGCATGAAGATCCTTATGCAGATCCTGAGGGATATTCAGCTGATCAACTATGGGCTGACCAAGCCAATTATCCTTCCAGAAGTTTATAATAAGACCATTACCCACCACCCAGATGGAGTTCATGTTGTAGAGCTCCCAGTTATCTCTAATTCCAGGCCAAATTGATGATTTGAAGTACCTGGATGAAGAAATAGAATTGCAACCAAACCTGTTTCTGTAGAATTCAGCCCACTCATGATTTGTAGTTCTCATATCCCAAGCAAGCTTTGTCAAGGATGCCTTTTTCATGAGCCTGACTGATTAAATACCAAGCCCCCCAGCTTTAGTAGGAGTACAGACTTTAGCCCAAGCCGCAGTTACCAACTTTTTCTTGTCTATGTCTCTAGACCAAACAAAATTCCTTATACCTTTGTAAATTAGATTCAGAAGTTGGGAAGGCCATTTGTAGATATGGAAAGTATATACAAAATTAAATTCTTAAGGCAGAGAAACTCCTTCTTAACACCTTTTCAGAAAATAAGAATATCATCTACATAAAGAACATGGCTTGAAGTTTTGAGGTTACAAGGCCCAGAAATGGTGCTTATTTTGTTTTCCATGGCAAGCTTT
>NW_017726151.1:0-6569 GCF_001865875.1 Lupinus angustifolius
TATTTCTATCTCCATCAATATGCTAGTTGATCCTAGCCTTATCTTTCCAAAAAACCTCTTCCATATAAGGGCTTTTAGAAGCTCATTTTGAGCAAGGGCCTCCTGATCCAGTAGAGCCTCATCAGTACCAAATTCATTAATGCTACTTTGAATTGTGTCCATATTTGCTTTAGCCATCTTAACCATTTGATGAATATTTCCAAAGACATTGTAATTCCAATGCTTAAGCTCCTTTTTAAGCCTTTTAAGCTTTTGGATCAGAATGAACATAGGACAACCTATAACATTAGTGTGCCAATCCTCTTTGATTAGTCGTTCGCAGTCTGAGTTTTGCAGCCACATTTTTTAAAATTTAAAAGAGGATATCCTAGGAGTGGTTGTAGAAGCAGAGCTGAACAACAAGGGATGATGATCAGAGGCTATCCTAGGCAGAGTGCAACAAGAAACTTGGGACCAAAGGTTCAACCAATCCTCATTACATAAAGATGTATCAAGCTTCTTTTCAATTAAAGCATTCCCTCTTCTTTTATTAGTCCAGGTAAATTGAGCCCCCGGAGTTGAGATATTAACCAGAGTTGAACTGTTAATGAAGGAAAGAAACTCATTTGTTGAAGCTCTAGAAGGAAGAGTTGCACTTCTACACTCATCAGTACCCAAAGTGGCATTAAAATCACCAATGCAACACCATGGCCCCTGTGTAGCTAATAAATCGACTTGAATATCCAGCCACAGAGATCTTCTATTAACATGATTTGTGTGAGCATAAACCGCACAAACATTTAGATTCTTATTTTCCATAGACAAAGAAATAGAGATATGTTGATTTGAGATTGCTAATATAGAGGGATCCAAACTAGGGCTACAAAGGCCCCAAAGAGAAGCAATGTGATATTCCCTATTATTGACAACAAAATGCTTGAGATTAAGAGCACACCAGAAATTGGTTTTAATCATGTCTGAGATATTAATTGGTTCAGCTAAGAAGACTAAATCCGGATTATGAGATAGACACAAAATTTTGATGGTTAACTTAGTTTTCAAGTTACCAATTCCTCCGCAATTCCAAAACAAAATTTTCATTTAGGATTGTTTAGATATCCACCCTTTCGGGTATGATACACCTTTTCAGATTGTTCTTTCTTTCTCAATTTCCTCTTTTGAGATTTACTAAGGACTATGGTGAATTCCTCCTCAACTTCTTCAGTGGCTTCATCATCAGCCCATAATCTACCAACAATGTGGATGTCACTGGCTGCAACTTGGTTCAGGTCTGCCGTTTCTTGCACAATTATGTTCTCATTGGAAGATTCATCCTCCTCCTCCTCATGAATGGAACTTTCCACTCTTGGGGCCAATAGTTCCACCTCCAAGTGAGTTTCCAGGTTCCCCCTTGGCTCTTGTGAGATGGTTAACTTTTCCATATTTTGCACATTATGCAAATCCCCTTTATCAATTTCCAGATTGATAACCAAGTCATTAATCTCCTTTTCCTTCACAAGTTTTTCCATAAGTTTTGGATTTTTCTGGACATATTTAGGGATGACTTCAGTCTCACCTTTCTTGCTTGGTTTTCTACATTGATGCACCGCATGGCCAATAACATGACACCTTTGGCAGAAGTCAGGAAGGTTTTCATATTCAATGGAAATAAAGAAAGAAAATCCTTCCCTCTCCACAAGGATCTGATAAGGAAGCTCAACCTTAAGGTTAAGTTCCACCATAACTTTAGCAAAGTGATCAAAGGATCTAGTATGGGTGGCTTCATCCATGGAAATTGGAGTTCCTATACCTCCTGATATGGAGAAAATAACATGAGGGCTCCAATACTCCTAAGGAAGGTTATAGATCTTGATCCAGCACTGAGTGTGAGATTGCTTCAGCAAGTTTGCGTTAAAATTTGGAGACCAAAGGAAGAGTCGAAGGAAACCAGGCTTGAGGTTCCAAGAGCCAACCGAGCAGATACTTCTCATGTCTTCCAGAGAAGAGAAAGAGAACTCATAAAATCCTCTCCCAAGGGATATCATTGACTATTTTCCAATCATGCTCCACATTGATGTTAGTTTGCTCTTTAGCTCCACAAACTTAAGTGGTGTGTCTCCCTTAGACAAAATAATTATGCCATGAAGATGGCTTTTTCATCTTAGCAAACCTGCTAGGTAATCTTCTCCGGGAATTTTGATTGCAATAGCATCCCCTTTGATACAAGGTTGAGGTAGTTGAGAGGTAGCTATGTCACAAGAGGATCTCAAAGCTTGTGCAAAGGACTTCTTGCTTGCGGTGGCTGGAGGGACGTGTCTCGTTACTTTCTCAGCTAGAGGGTCCTTATCCAAGTCTCCCAAGAAGCTCCAAGGAATAAGAGGTGTTGTTGAACTCATGAGTGTAACGGGAGAAAGGCTTCCCAAAAGATTGGAGCTATTCCAAGAATGGTGAAGCCACTCAAAGCCCTAGCAGAGCATTTTTTGTGTTCAAAAAAGCATTTCATCATAGTAGTTGAATATTCTTAAGTAAGTTTTCATACAAGAATATCTCTTTTCAACTAATATTTTGTATTAGGGGTATTTAAATTCACACCAATCTAGAAAAATCGAAAACCAGTCCAAAAAATTAAAATCGTAATAAACCAAATGTTTTTGGGTGATATTGAGCTAATTTTTATAAAGCTGATCAATACAATTTTTTTTCAATTTTAGGAACTAGACTGTTCCAAAGTGAACTGATATATACATAAAATGAAGATAACTTTAGTTCTGAATCTAATCTTGTAACTTATAATTCAAAGCTAATATTATTAACACTTTCTTGTTACTTTTGATGTTTTTATGTGAAATCAATCTTTTTACTTATTATTAACACTTTCTTGTTACTTTTGACGTTTTTATATGAAATTCACTCGAAAATATACTAAACTTGTCATTTTCATATAGATATGGATGTTTTATTTGTATTACTCTTAAAAAAGTAATAAAAATAAATAATAGACGATTTACTGACTATGTATAAATCTTTATATTACTGACTACGATTTACTGACTATCTAAATTTAAATTATATAATTATCAAATTGACTTTAACATAGAGGGATACTAAATGCAACATTTATTTTATGAAGAAAACATCATTATTTGTCATCATTGTAGTTGAATATTTATAAGTAAGTTTTCATACAAGAATATGTCATTTCTAATCATTTTCAACTAATCTTTTGTATTAGGGGTATTCAAATCCACAACAATCTAGAAAAATCGAAAACCAGTCCAAAATTGGAATCACAATGAACCAAATTTGTTTGGGTGATATTGAACTAGTTTTTATAAAGTTGATCAATACAGTTTATTTTTTCAATTTCAGGAACCAGATTGTTCCAAGGTGAATTGATATATACATAAAATGAAGATAACTTTAGTTCTGAATCTAATCTTATAATTGATAATTCAAAGTAAATAATGAAGATGCGCTTCATCCGTAGTTACTGACTCAGAAAAGTATAGGAAAGGGAGATTGATAAGTAAGCACAATTTAAAGCATACATAACAGTGAATTCAACTCATGTTATTGTTAGGGCATGAGTGTTCTTATGTGAATTTAAGTAACAATTTGAAAGTATACTAGACCTGTTCTTTTTTGTTTTGTTGAAACTGTAATGAAACTGGACCAAAATTAATTATAATTTTTAGATCGGATATCTTAATGCAAATCAACCAAAACAAGTTAGACCATTTATATATTAGGATTGGATAATTTTTTGTCTACAAATTGATCCAACCCGACAGCAAATACTACTTTGCACGAACATTTAGTTTTATTGAATAATAAATTTAAAAAATATGAAAGTAAAATGTACGCCTCCATTATTTAATTACAAAGCCCTAACTAGATTCCATATTATAGGTCTCAAAATGTAGTCAGCGCTTGGATATATCACGACCTTAAATTAGTTATTAATAGGGTTTCAAAATACTTCTAACATGATTAATCTGATATAAACAACAAATTGAGTTCTAAAAAATCAAGTAAAATATTATTTATGCCCAACTCAATAGGATCCAAAATTAGTTTGCTTGTGCACACGAATTATATTACTTTTTCTACTCCTTTTATATATATTTCTTCATGTGTTTCTTGACGTGTATTGAACACTAATATTTTATTGTTTGATAACTTTATTAAGGAGTGACAATATATCAATATGGTTATAGCTAGTAAATTTATTCTATAATAGTAAGATCCATGCATTTGTATGATGTGGTATTTTTTGCCACATGGTTAAGAACACATGTTACATATGTATTCACATGGCTAAACACACACATGTTACTTGTATATTCGCATGATTAAAAATATATATCTTACCCGTGCATTCGTATTGTTAATAACAAACATGTGACCGTATATTTTAATGGTTAAAAACATATATATTATTCGTACATTCGCATTGCTAAGAACATACATGTTATCTTTATACATTCGCATAATTAAAACATATATTACTCGTACATTTGCATTGTTAAGAACACACGTATTAGTCGTATTATTTTACAAAATTATAAAATGTTATTATTATAACATTATTAAATGTTATTGGTATTATTATATGTTATTACTAAATAATATATTGGGTAATGAACAATATGTGGAATTGTACTTTTATTTTGTATTGAAGTATAATGTAATGTATATTAAGTAAGTGAAGTGGTTTAGGAGAGAAAATTTTCGCTGAGATTGTGACGTGTCATGGAATGACATAGTGAAACCTTTTTATTTATTATATAGATTAGAGAGATGTAATAATTTATAGAAGTGACCTAATTGTAATATAATCTTAACATTGAACGTTGGTGCATACAAAGAGAAATAATGTTGGATTTTGTTTTAAGGATACTTATTCTAATTGTTTCATTTAATTAATTTATCATGATTTAGAAATAAGTTTATCATATAAATAAATAATATATGTCAATGACTCAACCCTCTTGGCCAACAACCTTCGAAGGTAATGCATTGGCCCAAAATTAGCCAACTCAATGGGTCAATTTGGGGCATTTTGATAGCTCAAGTCAAAATACGTATAAATATAACAAGGGTTTCAGGTCTAATCCAATTGACATGATTCCAAATTGTTCAAATTAAACTCAATTGACATAATTCCAAATTGTTCAAATTAAACTTGAAAAAAATATGATAAAATCAAACATGAAATTCTTACAAGTTTTTTTAGTTTTCTTTTTTGTGATTTAAGTATTGAGGAATTCAGTGATTGTTAGTCATGCTTGGAATTACGAGATAATATATTTGGGATGTTAAAATAATATATTAGATTAATTAATTAATTAAAATAATCATAAAAAACTTTTATTAATTTGATTGGATTTGATTTGATATTGCAATAAATGGAATTCAATTGCACTATAATTTATGCTCATATGAGATCAACTGAATTTTAATCTTAAATTTGAGCCAAACCAAACAACGGACAAACCTATATAAAACTTATTGACTTCGCTTTTTGGTCGATGTCAAGGACAACAACAATGTTGGTGTTGGAGGAAGAAGAAGGAAAGATACGTTTGGTGGGATGGGATTGCTTCCTTGGTTGTCTCCGGTAGGATGAATTTTGGACTATAGGTCCATCTAGGGAGAATTTTCTGAGGGTGGTACTATTTGTGGGGTTGATGGCCTCACGGGATAAAGTATCCTTGGGGTTATTAGATTGAGGATCTAGGTCATCTAATTTTTTTATGGAGGTTAGGAAGGATTCAAGGTCAGGACTATCACTGAGTGGGAAGCCTTTTTTTGATCGGAGACGGTCATGCCAATTGCTTGGTACAGTTGACTTCTTTTTCTTCATTTCTTCGTATAATAAATCTAGGGTTTTGATGCCCTCCATAGTTATGGAGAAATTGGGGGTTTGTAAGTAACTCTGTGACTGCTAATGTCTGGAAACAAAAGTGTTATATAGGTCGTATCAAAAGGAAAATGAGAATGCAATGCATGTAATTCAATGGTTGCTACATGCCGCGTGGATAACATCCACACAACCTAATAACGCATTTTCAAATTCAATTTTTTTTTTCTATCGCCTCAATTTTACACTGTGAAATCTTTATTTTCCTTCTCTAACATTTTTATAGATTTTTCTCTTTAATTTTTAAATGATTCACATATTTGTAAAAATATATTAATTTTGAAATCTAGACGACGTTTCGCTCTAATATTATTTTTGTGAAAGACTTAATTTTTTTGTTACTTTCTTCCTATATTAAAATTTAAAATCTATATATCTTAATTATTGTGCATAATTCTAGTTAAAAATATTTGTGAGTCTATATACTTTCCATTTCATCGAGAACAAGAGCTGAACCACTAAATAATTTATCTGTGTTAAAATATTGATTTAAGTTCATATTTTTTGGCTATGATTTATGTTCATATTAAACATTCATGATGGAAATAGATGCCAAAAGGAAAGGATCTCATCACGACTTCTTTGGAATTGAAACAGATAACTTCAAAATTTATGTAAAAAATTGATTTCTTTTGAAACGAAAATTGTGTTGAAACATTTATGATTT
>NW_017726152.1:0-1383 GCF_001865875.1 Lupinus angustifolius
AAAAAACAATGAGGTGTTATAACCATTCGTGGTGTGATTTGATTCTTGGATCTTTGGCATAATATTATTGGATATTTAAGAAGTATATTTATCATTTTAAAGTAAGCTAACATTTATCGATTAGATTCTGAATAGTTAGATAATGTTCATGTCATTAATTGTTAGCAGGAGGAGTTCAAACCCTTGTAGTGCATTCAATGATTTCCCTTCTGTTTCCATTCAATTATTTGAGTGTTACTAATATGGTATGAATCATCAAATAAATCATAATCCTTCTATGGTAAAATTAATTATTATTTGAGTGTTACTAAATCATTATTTGAGTGTTACTAATATGGTATTAATTAAACTACATACTCGTAAAATTATATATATTTATTAAACTGATATTAATGTTCAAGGATTAACAAAGAATACGATAAATAATTTTGTTTACATCAATTTTGTGACTTGGTGGTAATCCATGCTTTAAAATTATAAACAAAGATAGTGATCGTGTGTTTGATCCTCCATAACAGCATTTTGGTAAAAAAATAAGTCAATTTCATAAAAAAGTTATAATTTCAAAAAAACGTTGGTTGGTATAACTGATACAATTTAAATGAAAATTGACCAAAATAATCAATTTTGACTTATATAATTACATGACTAATATTATTAATGTATTTAATGATATATGGACCGGATCATTTGAACCCATCGGTACCATTTTCAGAACTCTAATTTTCTACCCTCCCCCTAAAGGCTATATTTCAACCTTCCCTTGCACTCAAAAGTACCTAATCCTTGATTTTGATAAATATGTTTTGAGTCATGGATTTACTTCATATTTTGTAGTGATTTGATCTCTGAATAGAAAAATCTTAGGTAAAAGAATTTTCCCCTTTTGATTTGATGTTTGTGGTTGTCACTTCCAACAAATATCGTTCCTAGGAATCAAATATTTAACCTTTTGATATTTCACTTTATTTCTTGATGTATTTTTTATATCCTAAATTTATTCATTGGGCATTTATTTTTTAACAAAAAAGCGTGAGAGAAATACAATAGGTGTATGAATAAGTAAATAATTTAAAATAAATGATTATTCCTTCTATTCTTAAAACTTTTCTTCTAAATACTCATTTCCATCTCATATATTTGTCTTCCATTCAAATCAATTATCAATCAATGCTCTGTATATTCAAACTTTGTAAGTCTACTCATAGAAGAACAAACAATTTATTGTAAGTCTACTCAAACTTTGTATATAACCTTGGATAACAATTTTGTTTATGGAGTAAATTGAATTTGAAAGAGAAAGAAAATGAGAAAGAGGGGAAACATAACATATTGTAAAAGCTCAGAGTCAATGGAAAAATGATACCCAAATTAAGAAAACAA
>NW_017726153.1:0-540 GCF_001865875.1 Lupinus angustifolius
ATTTATTGAAAGTCTACTCAAACTTTGTATATAACCTTGGATATCAATTTTGTTTATGGAGTAAATTGAATTTGAAAGAGAAAGAAAATGAGAAAGAGGACAAACATAACATATTGTAAAAGCTCAGAGTCAATGGAAAAATGATACCCAAATTAATAAAACAATTAGTGATTCTAAAACTGTAGTCTTTTTGAGATTTTAGATGACAGGGTGTGTGATTTTTGATATCTTTTAAGAGATAATTAAAGTTATAATCTATGGATTAATAAGAACAAAACATAATAGAGAGAGTCCTCAGCCTAAAGAGTTATTTGTTTCTATCTATCTACTTTTTTCTTTTTCTCTAATTGTTTTTCTCTCTATCTCTCTTTCTTTCAAAAGAGTGGTTTATGAAAGAAATAAACAATAAAAAATTAGGGTAAGAGAGAGATTGAGAGTGGGGTGAGGACAGAGGGGTGTGTATGGCAAAAAAACTAACATCTGGAAATATACGTAACGGGTACCCGTAATAATAGCTTATAGGTGAGAACAAATTTTATG
>NW_017726154.1:0-325 GCF_001865875.1 Lupinus angustifolius
TTTTATAAATAGTTTATCTTAAATTATAAATATCATAACTAGTTAAAGCTCCCAACATTTTATTTCAAAACTAGTAAGTTATCTGAACATTTGTATGGGGTGTTGTTTTTTAAAGCATAGTTAGGAAGACATATATTACATGTACATTCATATGATTAAGAACATATATGTTACTTGTATATTTGCATGGTTAAAAATACGTATGTTACCCATGCATTCGCATTGTTAAGAACAAACATGTGACTCATGCATTTTAACGGTTAAAAATATATATGTTATCCGTACATTCGCATTGCTAAGAACACACATGTTACTCGTACCTTCA
>NW_017726155.1:0-2083 GCF_001865875.1 Lupinus angustifolius
TTGTGTTTATTACATAATATATGTTAAATATATAATAAAAAATGTTCTCTCACATCATCTATTGTCACATGTCAGATTCTTATTCATTTTTTTATCCATAACGGTTTCACCTCCTTCATGTTTATATTCTCACACTATATATTTTATTTCTTTATTATAATAATATTAACTTTCTTAATAATTTCGAAACAAAAATATGGCATTAAGCTTTTATCTATGATGGCTACACTATATATTGAATTTACTTATAAGTAGAAATATAATAATATTAAATTGATTATTGTATTTCTTAATAATTTCAAAACAAGTTGTGGACACCGACACGTTAAGGTGTTTGACGAATCCGTGCTTCATAGGGTAAATACATGAGTAACACATGTATTCTTAACAATGCAAATGCACGGATAACATGTGTGTTTTACTTATGCAAATGTGTGGCTAACATGTGTGTTCTTAGCAATGTGAATGTACGGGTAACATGTATATTTTTACCCATGTGAATATATGGGTCACACGTGTGTTCTTAACGTTATAAATAAATAGATAACATATGTGTTTTTAACTATGCAAATGAATTAATAACATATGTGTTCTTAACCATGTTAATGCACATGTAATATGTGTATTTTTAATCATGCTTCAAAAAAACCCGCCATCTGCTAATGCACGAGTAACTTGCTAGTATATATGGGAAAAACGTTTGTTGTCCACGTGGCATGCTTATACAAAAAAAAGCTTAGTCAAAAGCTTTTAAAGATAATCCAAATCATATTAAAATCTCTCATAATGCATAATTCCCTTTCCTAAAATGTATGAAATTCTATCATATTTAAATATAAACTTTGAAACATTAATTCCTAATACTATTCAAAGTTTCAACATAATATAAAAACAATTATACTACTATTATACATCAAATATATTTTAAACTTATACATCTGCACGAATTATTAGCTATGAGAATAAAGTGTCTCCTTATATTATGAGATAAGTTTTCTATTTCATTCGCTCAATTCATAACATGTATCATATTTAATCATTCTCTATAAAAGTGTGTCTAAAAATAATTCTTTTTGGATCTATGTCTTGATTTGAGTAGTTCTAAGAGATAGTTTATCTCGTGATATTATATGAAATGATACATTATTCTCATAATCTATTTAATTATCATATCTTAATATTGTTCTCAGATACTCTATGAAAAAAAATAGAATTTTTGTCCTTATTCAAAAAAATAAAATAAAGTAGAGCTGGACAAAGTAGATATATGTGTGTGATAATTTTTCAAGTTATTTTTCTGATTTTGTGTTTGTAATAAACATATTTTTATTAAATTCACACAAATGTGTTAAATTGGAGTGTGATGTATGTGTATTATTCACACTGATGTTTGGAATATCTTTAAAAGCTTTTGACTGAGCTTTTTTTTGTATTAGCATGCCACGTGGACAACAAACTTTTTTCCCATCTCTACTAGCAAGTTACTCCATTAGTAGATGGCGGGTTTTTTTGAGGCAAGATTAAGAATACACATATTACATGTGCATTAACATGGTTAAGAACACATATGTTATTAATACATTTGCATAGTTAAAAACACATATGTTATCTATTTATTTATAACGTTAAGAACACACATGTGACCCATACATTCACATGGTTAAAAATATACATGTTACCCATTCATTCACATTGTTAAGAACACACATGTTATCCGTTCATTTGCATTGTTAAGAATACATGTATTACTCATGTATTTACTTATTCTACCACATAATAAATATAAATGAGAATTTCGAATTTGAACTTGTTTTGAAATTATTAAGAAATGTAATAATCAATTTAATATTATTATATTTATAATAATATGTAAATTCAATACACAGTGTAGCCATCATAGATAAAGGCTTAATGCCATATTTTTTGTTTTGAAATTATTAAGAAATGCATTAATGCGTTTAATACTATTATAATAAAGAATAAATATATAGTGTGAGCCGTCATAGATAAAGGCTCAATGGCATGTTTTTTGTTATAAAATTATTAAGAAATGCATTAATAAATTTAATATTATTTTAATTCA
>NW_017726156.1:0-4408 GCF_001865875.1 Lupinus angustifolius
CTTCCTAACTATGCGTTAAAAAATAACACCCATACAAATGTTCAGATAACTTACTAGTTTTAAAATAAAATGTTGGGAGCTGTAAACTAGTTCTGATATTTATAATTTAAGATAAACTATGTATAAAAAAAAACCCCGGACATGTAGATTTTGTCTTATGGTGTTTCTTTTAATTTAGATCAAAATTACTCTTGATCTCTCATATTTTTTTACCTTATCAACTTAGTTCATGATATTTGTCAGTTGTCAATGTAATTTTCAACAAATTCAATATATATCTATTAGCTACTCAATTAACATCACTTTATGACATGTAATTTTTTTTACCTTTTTAACGAAAACAACGCCATTTTTTAAGAAAAATAAATATATAGATGAACAACACTTCACACACATAGAGATGACAACGAGCCTCTCTCTATTATGTTTTGTTCTTATTCATCCATAGATTATAACTTTAATTATCTCTTAAAAGATATCAACAACCACACACCGTGTCATCTAAAATCTCAAAAAGACTACAGTTTTAGCATCACTAATTGTTTTATTAATTTGGGTATCATTTTTCCATTGACTTGAGCTTTTACAATATGTTATGTTTGTCCTCTTTCTCATTTTCTTTCTCTTTCAAATTCAATTTACTCCATAAACAAAATTGTTATCCAAGGTTATATACAAAGTTTGAGTAGACTTTCAATAAATGTTTGTTCTTCTAAGAAAATGGGGAACATGCGAGTTCATAGCATTGATTGATAATTGATTTGAATGGAAGACAAATATATGAGATGGAAATGAGAATTTAGAAGGAAAGTGGTAAGAATAGAAGGAATAATCATTTATATTAAATTATTTACTTATTCATACACCTACTGTATTTCTCTCACGCTTTTTTGTTCATAAATAAATGCCCAATGAATAAATTTAGGATATAAAAAATACATAAAGAAATGAAGAGAAATATCAAAAGGTTAAATATTCGATTAATAGGACCAATATTTGTTGGAAGTGAAAACCACACACATCAAATCAAAAGGGAAAAATTCTTTTACCTATGATTTTTGTATTCAGAGATCAAATCACAACAAAATATGAAATAAGTCCATGACTCAAAACATATTTATCAAAATCAAGGATTAGGTACTTTTGAGTGCAAGGGAAGGTTGAAATATAGCCTTTAGGGGGAGGGTAGAAAATTAGTGTTCTTAAAATGGTACCGATGGGTTCAAATGATCCGGTCCATATACCAGTAAAATATATTAATTATATTAGTCATGTAATTATATAAGTCAAAATTGATTATTTTGGTCAATTTTCATTTAAACTGTATCAGTTATACCGACCAATGTTTTTATTGAAATTGTAACTTTTTTATGAAACTGACTTATTTTTTACCAAAATGCTGTTATGGAGGATCAAACAAACAATCACTATCTTTGTTTATAATTTTAAAGCATGGATTACCCCCAAGTCAAAAAAATGATGTCAACAAAATTATTTATCGTATTCTTTGTTAATACTTCATCATTAATATTAGTATAATAATATATATATATATATATATATATATAATTTTACGAGTACGTAGTTTAATTAATGAATAATAAAACAATACTACCATAAAAGGATTTTGATTGATTTGATGATTGATACCGTATTAGTAACACTCAAATAATTGAATGGAAACAGAAGGGAAATTATTGTATGCACAACAAGGGTTTGAACTCCTCCTGCTAACAATTAATGACATGAACATTATCTAACTATTCAGAATCTACTCGACAAATGTTAGCTTACTTTAAAATGATAAATATACTTCTTAAATATCCAATAATATTATGCCAAAGATCCAAGAATCAAATCACACCACTAATGGTTATAACACCACGTTTTTTTAAAATGAAAGCTATGAAAATAGAATTTCATTGAAAACATAAATGTTTGAACACAATTTTCATTTCAAAAGAATTCAATTTTTTTACATAAACTATGATGTTATTTGTTTCAATTCCAAAGAAGTCAAGATGAGATCCTTTCCTTTTGGCATCTATTTCCATCATGAATGTTTAATATGAACATAAATCATTGCAAAAAAATATGAACTTAATTCAATATTTTAAAACAGATAAAATATTTAGTGGTCCAACTCTTGTTCTCAATGAAATGGAAAGTATCTAGACTTACAAATATTTTTAACTAGAATTTTGCACAATAATTAAGATATATAGATTTTAAATTTTAATATAGGAAGAATGTAACAAAAAAATTAAGTCCTTTACAAAAATAATATAAGAGCGAAACGTCGTCTAGATTTTTCAAATTAATATATTTCTACAAATATGCAAATTATTTAAAAAATTAAAGAGAAAATCTAAAAAAAATGTTAGAGAAGGAAAATAAAGATTTCAGAGTGTTAAATTACATGCATTGCATTCTCATTTTTCTTTTGATACGACCTATATAACACTTTTGATTCTAGACATTAGTAGTCACAGAGTTACTCACAAACCCCCAATTTCTCCACAACTTTGGAGGATATTAAAACCCTAGATTTATTATACGAAGAATTGAATAAAAAGAAGCCAATGATACCAAGCAATTGGCTTGATCGTCTCTGATCAAAAAAAGGCTTCCAGGTCGGTGATAGTCCTGACCTTGAATCCTTCCTAACCTCCATAAAAAAAGTAGATGACCTAGATCCCCAATCTAATAACCCCAAGGATACTTTATCCCGTGAGGCCATCAACTCCACAAATAGTACCATCCTCAGAAAATTATCCCTAGATGGACCTATAGTCCAAATAGTACCATCATTAGAAAATTCTCCCCAATTATGAATAAAATTTAGTTAGGTGTTATATATAATACCTAATAATGTTTTTCCTCTCCTTTCTTAAATACTATATGGTAAAATTTATATTTTATAGTTGTTATTAATTTAAAATAATTTTATTAATATCATGGTATAAATTAAGATGTAACTTTATTACCTAATAATGTCAAAAAATATGATTAGTGTTGTCAAAAATAATATTTTCTAAAAAGAAAAGAGGATAGAAAAATAATGATACTAAATTATTTTACACATAAAAATTGACAGTCTCGGGAAAATGTGGTATTCTTATCTAAAAATATATCAATTTGATATTCTCACCTCCTTGGCTTTTTAAGCTTTATTGGAATATTACTTTCCTTAACTTTTTCACTGAATCTTCTAGCAAACATGAGAATGTAGGAATATGAAATTCTCATGAATTTTAAAGTGCAGAAATGTTGAATTCTAACATTTGTAAAGGGAAAATTCGAGTGTGATGTATGTGTAGAATGCTGAATCTTCTCTTGCGACCTTTACATCTAAATTTTGAAAGAAAGAGAGAGAAACAATTAGTGAAAAAGAAAACAGTAGATAGATAGAAACAAATAACTCTTTAGGCCGAGGGCTGTCTCTATTATGTTTTGTTCTTATTCATCCATAGATTATAACTTTAATTATCTCTTAAAAGATATCAACAACCACACACCCTGTCATCTAAAATCTCAAAAAGACTTTAGTTTTAGTATCACTGATTGTTTTCTTAATTTGGGTATCATTTTTCCATTGACTCTGAGTTTTTACAATATGTTATGTTTCCCCTCTTTCTCATTTTCTTTCTCTTTCAAATTCAATTTACTCCGTAAACAAAATTGTAATCCAAGGATTGAGTAGACTTTCAATAAATGTTTGTTCTTCTAAGAAAATGGGGAACATGTGAGTTCCTAGCATTGATTGATAATTGATTTGAATGGAAGACAAATATATGAGATGGAAATGAGTATTTAGAAGAAAAGTGGTTAGAAATACAAGGAATAATCATTTATTTTAAATTATTTACTTATTCATACACCTATTGTATTTCTCTCACTCTTTTTTGTTAATAAATAAATGCCCAATGAATGAATTTAGGATATAAAAAATACATAAGGAAAAACAACCACACACATCAAATCAAAAGGGAAAAATTCTTTGA
The DNA here is from genome assembly GCF_001865875.1 of Lupinus angustifolius. NCBI lineage: Eukaryota > Viridiplantae > Streptophyta > Magnoliopsida > Fabales > Fabaceae > Lupinus > Lupinus angustifolius. Next base: position 4,005 of record NW_017726156.1, read on the forward strand.
CTTCAAAATTTTTCTATTCAGAGATCAAATTACTACAAAATATGAAGTAAATCCATGACTCAAAACATATTTATCAAAATCAAGGATTAGGTACTTTTGTGTCCAAGGGAAGGTTGAAATATAGCCTTTAAGGGGAGGGTAGAAAATTAGTGCTCTGAAAATGGTACCGATGTGTTCAAATGATCCGGTCCATATACCATTAAATACATTAATAATATTAGTCATGTAATTATATAAGTCAAAATTGATTATTTTGGTCAATTTTCATTTAAACTGTATCAGTTATACCAACCAACTTTTTTTTGAAATTATAACTTTGTTATGAAATTGACTTATTTTTTACCAAAATGCTCTTATGGAGGATCAAACACACGATCACTATCTTTGTTTATAATTTTAAAGCA
>NW_017726157.1:0-480 GCF_001865875.1 Lupinus angustifolius
ATCAATATTTTAACACAGATAAATTATTTAGTGGTTCAGCTCTTGTTCTCGATGAAATGGAAAGTATATAGACTCAAAAATATTTTTAACTAGAATTATGCACAATAATTAAGATATATAGATTTTAAATTTTAATGTAGGAAGAATGTAACAAAAAAAGTTAAGTCTTTTACAAAAATAATATAACAGCGAAATGTCGTCTATATTTTCAAAATTAATATATTTTTACAATTATGTAAATCATTTAAAAAATTAAAGAGAAAATCTAAAAACAATGTTAGAGAAGGAAAATAAAGATTTCACAGTGCAAAATTGAGGCGGTTGAAAACAAATTTTGAATTTGAAAACGCGGTATTAAGTTGTGTGGATGTTATCCACACAATAGGTAGCAACCATTGAATTACATGCATTTCATTCTCATTTTTCTTTTGATACGACCTATATAACACTTTTGATTCCAGACATTAGCAGTCACATAGT
>NW_017726158.1:0-4116 GCF_001865875.1 Lupinus angustifolius
TGTCTTGATAGGAGATGGCAACCTAAAGTGATGGTTATCATGGAGTCCAAGGATTTAGATTCCATGCCTTTGGCAACAATGTTCGGAAAGCTTCAAGAGCTTGAGATGGAGCTTGGACGTCTGACCATGCATGAAGAGTCTAACCGTAAAAAGAAGGGAATGTCTCTTAAAGCTACAACATTACAACCCACTGAAGAGATAGACAAAGACGACTCTAACTCTCACATTGTTGAATAAACGCTAAACCTTCTCGTACGAAAGTTTGGGAAATTTTTAAAGAAGAAAGGAGGTTTCAAGTGATTTCAAAAGAAAGAGGCGCAAGAATCAATAAGGAAAGGCAAGAATAAGGGGCGCTTCACTTGCCATGAATGTGGTAAGCCGGGTCACAAGAAATTCCAGTGTCCCACTTAAAGAAAGTTGATTCAGAAAAGAGCACTCCTCGGGACTTCAAATCTAAGAAGGCTTACATTGTTTGGGATGTACCAGAGGAAGAAATAACATCAAGCACCTCAGATGAAGAGGAAACCGCCAAGCTGTGCCTAATGACCATAACAGATGAGGCTTGTGGATCAGGGAGTACAAATGATGCTAATAATGAGGTATATTCTGACACATCATCCTCTTTTGATGATTCTCCCTCATATGATGTTTTTTATAAGATGCTTATGTCGAGATGCATGAAGAATTAAAGAAATTAGCAAAACATAGTGCTTATAGAAAAAGGATAATTTTGCTAAATGATCATAAAATAATATAACTACAAAATGAATTAGATGAGCTGAAATTGGAAAATGAAACTTTAGATCTAATTTTTTCTTGTAATTCATGTGACTGCTCTAATAATAAATTATGTGAAACAACTATCTATGAGTCTTGCGAGGACTTGAAAAATGAGAATTTTAAACTAAATGAAAAACTCGCGAAACTTACAAATAGTCAACACCAATTACATACCTTGCTAAGTAAAACGAGAAACGTTGGTGACCATATTGGATTAGGGTATGTTCCCCCATCCCATAGAAATAGACCATATAGGAAACTTATAACTCGTCCAAATAAAAAGTCTAATAATAAAAATAGAGTTCCTACATGTTTCTATTGTGGCACACATTGTAACACCCCAGTTCTGACATGCGACCTCCCAGACCCATGAATATACTGAGCATGCACCCCAAGCTTAAATGCTCGCTGCAGTATTTTATTCCTCTTCCAAGGGAGCCTTCGCGACTCGAACCCGTGATGAATCTTCTCCAAAAGAGAAGAGAATGGTGTTTTCTGATGACATTTTAGGTGCACTAGAAGAAGCTTATTTAAAGGACATGAACCAAATCCAACAAGAAGATGTTGAGCAAACAGTAGAAGATGAACATCAGGACATGCCTATTGCATGGAAAACCAAAAAGGACCATCCACTTGATAAGGTGTTAGGTGACATATCTATGGGGGTGGTAACCCGTAGTTCTTTACATAATTTCTGTAATTTCGTTGCATTTGTTTCGCAAATAGAGCCAAAGACCATCGATGAAGCCATCGAGGATGTACACTAGGGCATAGCTACGCAAGAAGAGCTAAACCAGTTTGAGCGTAATAATGTGTGGGACTTGGTCCCCAAACCAAAAGAACATCCTGTAATTGGCACTAGATGGGTCTTTCGTAACAAGCTAGATGAATATGGCTTGATAATTAGAAATAAGGCTCGCTTAGTGGCCAAAGGCTACAACCAGGAGGATGGCGTCGATTATGATGAGACCTACGCTCCTGTAGCCAGACTTGAGGCCATTAGGATGCTCTTGTCCTTCGCATCGATCATGAACTTTAAGCTCTTCCAAATGGATGTTAAGAGCGCATTTTTAAATGGCTATATTCAATAGGAGGTGTACATATACCAACCACCAGGGTTTGAAAACTTGAAATACCCGAACCATGTGTATAAACTCAAGAAGAACCTTTATGGCCTAAAACAAGCTCCTAGAGCCTGGTACGATAGATTGAGTTCATTCCTATTAGAAAAAGGGTTAGAAAGAGGTTTGGTCGACACCACTCTCTTTATCCGTAGATTAGATAATCATGTTTTATTTGTTCAAATATATGTTGATGATATTATCTTCGGATCTACTAATGACATCCTTTGTAAGGAATTTTCTGAGTTGATGTAGGGCGAGTTCGAGATTTCGATGATGGGTGAGCTGACTTTCTTCCTTGGGCTTCAAATTAAACAAATGGAAAGTGGCATCTTCATTCATCAATCAAAATACTACAAAGAATTAATAAAGAAATTCATATGGAGAAATGTAAAGATGCATCCACACCTACGGCGTCCGAATGTTATCTTGATAAAGACGAAAAGGGAAAAACTATTGAGGTAACCAAATATTGTGGGATTATCGGCTCTTTATTTTATTTGACTACTAGCCGCCCCGATATTATGTTTAGCGTTTGTATGTGTGCTAGATTTCAAGCTTTACCAAAAGAATCACATTATATTGTTGTTAAACGTATCATGAGATATTTAAAAGGAACAATAAATATGGGATTATGGTATCCTAGGGATGCCTCTTTATCCTTGGTAGGTTACTTTGATTCTGACTTTGCTGGGTGCAAGTTGGATCGAAAGAGCACTAGTGGGGCTTGTCATCTGTTAGGCAGTTCCTTAGTGGCATGGCATAGCAAAAAGCAAGCATGCGTTGCTTTGTCCACCGCAGAAGCGGAATACATTGCCGCTGGCGTGTGTTGCGCTCAAATCCTTTGGATGAAGTAGAAACTGAAGGACTTTGGGCTTAAATTAGAAAAGATCCCTATTAAGTGTGATAACACAAGTGCTATTAACCTTTCCAAGAATCCCGTCTTGCATTCAAGAACCAAGCATATTGAAATAAGGCATCATTTGTTGGGTCGTTGTCCGTGGAGAATAGGCTCCTGCATTATTTGATTGCATATATTCTGATTCAGAGGAACACATATCATGCACAACCTACCATGAATGATTTGAGGTTCGTGTTTGCTGTAAAGGAGAATGTGATGATCAACTGGCCTGAAGAGATTCTGAAGGTCATCTACAGTGTCTCTACATCACAATCAAAGCTACTTCCCTATAGTATTTTCATTTCGCACATTATTGACTATTTACATATTGATGTTTCTAATACTATAGTTGTAGAATGTTCTGATAAGGATCATTTGATTGGTCAGAGTCTGATTCATAAGATGGGCATATACAAGTATGGCAACACATGGCAATATCAGGAGGATTTTAACACTGTGAACCTTGACCCCTCTGGTGAGGATGATCAAGATGATACTCAAGAGCCAAATGCTACTACTCAGGGGGAGTATTCTGGACATGCATCACAAGAACTAGTTTTTGGACAAGCTTAATTGAATGTTATGGAACAGCGTCTCAACAAGAGGATGGATCTTCACTTTGTGTCTCTGAAGGACACATACCATACGGAATTGGAGAATTTTGAGGAGTGTTAGAATGCTTACATTGATAACCATTATCAATCCTTGAGGAACTTTGTTCAAACAACTGCTGATTCACAAAACAGGAGGTTGTGGGCAGAGTTCAACAAGTTTAGCACCTTCATCAAAGGTGGTGGTAGCTCGATTATTCCTAACGACGAAAACCCTCCATCTCATCCCTAGTTAGGAGGCCTTATATCTTTAGGTTTATCCTTCCTAGTTTATGGACTATGTCATTCCTTGTTTCCCTCTTGAGAACTTATATTTTATTTTATGCCTTTGCATTTTTGGATTGTAATAGCTTAAACACTTATCTTCTGCTGAACTTGCGTTAGTACTATGCTGATTTGCATCTTACTGCTTTGCAATTGAAACAATGCTTTAATGATTTCAAATTGTCTTTCTCATGTTTAAATGGTTAATTATGTCACAAATAGTATAGATTTATGTTTAGTGGATCTTGATCATGTTTGGTGTATGTACCCATATTGAGTGATTAAGCTTACTGCTTACTGTTCAATTATATCACTACTTAATCATTCCATGCTTAATTTGAATTGACATAGCCTTTCATACCATTAAATCAGTTATGTTACTGTTTGTTGTCCATTTAGTCGATTATGCTCTGCTGTTAATCAATTAAATCATGTATAA
>NW_017726159.1:0-572 GCF_001865875.1 Lupinus angustifolius
TTATATTGATTGAGAATCTCTTAAGGATGATGAGATCATTCAAGGAAGGAGTTGCAGAGGCAGAAGAAGAGTTTCCAGACAAGGTGGTATCTCTTGTAATTTTTGCTATGGCTGTATATATAGGAACTTTGACACCCTCGAATCTAGCTTGGTTTCTGTAAAACGAAATTGTATTGAGAGTATGAATTACACAAGAAGTCAGAGCCACCTTGACCTGGGAGTTTCTATTGCTAGAGCAGCTCAAAAGTAGATGAGGAATTGAAGAAGAGTTGATATTAATTAGGAAGGTGCTTCTGATCCAATGCCAAAGAGCAATTGCAAAACGATATCTAAGGAAAAGGTGATTAGCATCCTCCCAGCTAGCATAGCACAAGTTGCAGATAGAGGCCATTGCACAACCTCTTTTCATTAGATTGTCATTTGTTGGCATCTTTTTGTGCATTAGTCTCCAAGTAATGAAAGACTTTGAGTGGGGATGGCTATGGACTAAATTAAGTTGCACCAACTCAGTTGGACGTGATGTTGAGCCAGAGCTTTATGAGCATCCTTTAGAGTTAGAGTTCCATTATCAT
>NW_017726160.1:0-951 GCF_001865875.1 Lupinus angustifolius
CTCATCCTCCTCCTCATCCTATCCTCATCCTAACCTCCTCCTCATCCTCATCCTAATCTTCATCCTTATTATATCCTCATCCTCATCTTCATCCTAATCCAATCCTCATCCTCAACCTCATCCTCTTCCTCATCCTATCCTCGTCCTCTTCTTATCCTCATCCTATCCACGTCCTCATCCTCATCCTCATCTTACCCTCATCCTCNAATTGATTGTTAAAGCCAAAAGCCATAAGAGTATCAATCAGAAAATTCCAGTCTAAAGTATAAAAGGCTTTCTTTATATCTAGCTTGATTGCAACCTCTTTATATCATGGATGGAACCTCTTTGTTGAGTTGAGATGATTTTAGGGGCAATACTAGCCAACCTGTCAGCTAACACCTTGGTTATTATCTTGAATTGAAAGTTGGCCATAGCAATAAGTCTAAAGTCTTTAATTTTATCAGCTCCTTTTGTTTTTGGAATCAAAACCACATAATTAGCATTAATGTTGGAAAGCAACCAACCTTGAGAAAAGAACTGCTTGACTGAGTTGCACACATCAAGATGCACTATATCCCAACATTGTTGGTAAAAACAGCCTCCAAATCCACCAGGACCAGGGGAGCTATCACCACTCATAGAAAAAATTGCTTGCTTAATCTCCTCACTTGAAGGCAGCTTAGTTAGAAAAAGATTATCAGCATCAGAAACTAACTCAGGGATGACTGATTGAATTAGAGCATTTGTAGATGTTAAATTGGGGGAATCAAAAAGGTTGGTGTAGAATTGCTGAACATGGTCAGCTATATCATTTTGATAAGAGAGAATGGAATCACCAACCCTTAACTTAGACAGATTCTTTGTTTTTTGTCTGATTGAAGTAATCTTGTGAAAATAGGCAGTTTTTCTATCTCCATCAATATGCCAGTTGATCCTAGCCTTATCTTTCCAAAAAACCTCTTCCATATA
>NW_017726161.1:0-567 GCF_001865875.1 Lupinus angustifolius
GGAAAGAAACTCATTTGTTGAAGCTCTAGAAGGAAGAGTTGCACTTCTACACTCATCAGTACCCAAAGTGGCATTAAAATCACCAATGCAACACCATGGCCCCTGTGTAGCTAATAAATCGACTTGAATATCCAGCCACAGAGATCTTCTATTAACATGATTTGTGTGAGCATAAACCGCACAAACATTTAGATTCTTATTTTCCATAGACAAAGAAATAGAGATATGTTGATTTGAGATTGCTAATATAGAGGGATCCAAACCAGGGCTACAAAGGCTCCAAAGAGAAGCAATGTGATTTTCCCTATTATTGACAACAAAAAGCTTGAGATTAAGAGCATACTAGAAATTGGTTTTAATCATGTCTGGGATAATCATTGGTTCAGCTAAGAAGACTAAATCCGGATTATGAGATAGACACAAATTTTTGATTTGGGATTGTTTAGATAACCACCCTACCAATTCCTCTACAATTCCAAAACAAAATTTTTATTTGGGATTGTTTAGATAACCACCCTTTCGGGTATGATACACCTTTTCAGATTGTTCTTTCTTTCTCAATTTCCT
>NW_017726162.1:0-3011 GCF_001865875.1 Lupinus angustifolius
GCTCATCCCCTTTATCAATTTCCAGATTGATAACCAAGTCATTAATCTCCTTTTCCTTCACAGGTTTTTCCACCAGTTTTGGATTTTTCTGGACATATTTAGGGATGACTTCAGCCTCACCTTTCTTGCTTGGTTTTCTACATTGATGCACCGCATGGCCAATAACATGACACCTTTGGCAGAAGTCAGGAAGGTTTTCATATTCAATGGAAATAAAGAAAGAAAATTCTTCCCTCTCCACAAGGATCTGATAAGGAAGCTCACCTTAAGGTTAAGTTCCACCATAACTTTAGCTAAGTGATCAAAGGATCTAGTATGGGTGGCTTCATCCATGGAAATTGGAGTTCCTATACCTCCTGATATGGGGAAAATAACGTGAGGGCTCCAATACTCCTAAGGAAGGTTATAGATCTTGATCCAACACTGAGTGTGAGATTGCTTCAACAAGTTTGGGTTAAAATCTGGAGACCAAAGGAAGAGTCGAAGGAAACCAGGCTTGAGGTTCCAAGAGCCAACCGAGCAGATACTTCTCATGTCTTCCAAAGAAGAGAAAGAGAACTCATAAAATCCTCTCCCAAGGGATATCATTGACTATTTTCCAATCATGCTCCACATTGATGTTAGTTTGCTCTTTAGCTCCACAAACTTAAGTGGTGTGTCTCCCTTAGACAAAATAATTATGCCATGAAGATGGCTTTTGCATCTTAGCAAACCTGCTAGGTAATCTTCTTCGGGAATTTTGATTGCAATAACATCCCCTTTGATACAGGGTTGAGGTAGTTGAGAGGTAGCTATGTCACAAGAGGATCTCAAAGCTTGTGCAAAGGACTTCTTGCTTGCGGTGGCTGGAGGGACGGGTCTCGTTACTTTCTCAGCTTGAGGGTCCTTATCCAAGTCTCCCAAGAAGCTCCAAGGAATAAGAGGCGTTGTTGAACTCATGAGTGTAACGGGAGAAAGGCTTCCCAAAAGATTGGAGCTATTCCAAGAATGGTGAAGCCACTCAAAGCCCTAGCAGAGCATTTTTTGTGTTCAAAAAAGCATTTCATCATAGTAGTTGAATATTCTTAAGTAAGTTTTCATACAAGAATATATCTTTTCAACTAATATTTTGTATTAGGGGTATTTAAATTCACCCAAATCTAGAAAAATCGAAAATCAATCCAAAAAATTGAAATCCCAATAAACGAAATGTTTTTGGGTGATATTGAGCTACTTTTTATAAAGCTGATCAATACAATTTTTTTTCAATTTTAGGAACTAGACTGTTCCAAAGTGAACTGATATATACATAAAATGAAGATAACTTTAGTTCTGAATCTAATCTTGTAACTTATAATTCAAAGCTAATATTCTTCAAGTTTGCTATTTCTTAAAAATCTTATTACTTATTATTAACACTTTCTTGTTACTTTTGATGTTTTTATGTGAAATTCACTCGAAAATATACTAAACTTGTCATTTTCATATAGATATGGATGTTTTATTTGTATTACTCTTAAAAAAAGTAATAAAAATAAATAATAGACGATGTACTGACTATGTATAAATCTTTATATTAATAATTTATAATTAATACACTCTAAATTTAAATTATATAATTATCAAATTGACTTTAACATACATGGATACTAAATGCAACATTTATTTTTTGAAGAAAACATCATTATTTGTCATCATTGTAGTTGAATATTTATAAGTAAGTTTTCATACAAGAATATGTCATTTCTAATCATTTTCAACTAATCTTTTGTATTAGGGGTATTCAAATCCACAACAATCTAGAAAAATCGAAAAGTAGTCCAAAACTTGGAATCACAATAAACCAAATTTGTTTGGGTGATATTGAACTAGTTTTTATAAAGTTGATCAATACAGTTTATTTTTTCAATTTCAGGAACCAGATTGTTCCAAGGTGAATTGAGATATACATAAAATAAAGATAACTTTAGTTCTAAATCTAATCTTATAATTGATAATTCAAAGTGTATATTGTTCGTATTTTCTATTTGTTACAAATATTATTACTTATTAGTTAACACTTTCTTATTAATTTTTCTATTTTTTTTATGTGAATTTGACTTGAAAATATACTAAACTTGTCATTTTGATATTCATATGGGTGTTCTTATGTGAATTTAATTAACAATTTGAAAGTATAATAGACATGTTTTTTTTTTTTGTTGAAACTGTTATGAAACTGGACCAAAATTAATTATAATTTTTAGATCAGATATCTTAATGCAAATCAACCAAAACGAGCTAGACCATTTATATATTAGGATTGGATAATTTTTTGTCTACAAATTGATCCAACCCGACAGCAAATACTACTTTGCACGAACATTTAGTTTTATTGAATAATAAATTTAAAAAATATGAAAGTAAAATGTACGCCTCCATTATTTAATTACAAAGCCATAAATTGATTCCATATTATAGGTCTCAAAATGTAGTCAGCGCTTGGATATATCACGACCTTAAATTAGTTATTAATAGGGTTTCAAAATACTTCTAACATGATTAATCTGATATAAACAACAAATTAAGTTCTAAAAAATCAAGTAAAATATTATTTATGCCCAACTCAATAGGATCCAAAATTAGTTTGCTTGTGCACACGAATTATATTACTTTTTCTACTCCTTTTATATATATTTCTTCATGTGTTTCTTGACGTGTATTGAACACTAATATTTTATTGTTTGATAACTTTATTAAGGAGTGACAATATATCAATATGGTTATAGCTAGTAAATTTATTCTATAATAGTAAGATCCATGCATTTGTATGATGTGGTATTTTTTGCCACATGGTTAAGAACACATGTTACATATGTATTCACATGGTTAAACACACACATGTTACTTGTATATTCACATGGTTAAAAATATATATCTTACCCGTGCATTCGTATTGTTAATAACAAACATGTGACCGTATATTTTAATGGTTAAAAACATATATATTATTCGTACATTCGCATTGCTAAGAACATACATGTTATCTTTAT
>NW_017726163.1:0-413 GCF_001865875.1 Lupinus angustifolius
GGATCTGATTTGATATTGCAATCAATGGAATTCAATTGCACTATAATTTATTCTCATATGAGATCAACTGAATTTTAATCTTAAATTTGATCCAAACCAAACAACGGACAAACCTATATAAAACTTGTTGACTTCGCTTTCTGGTCGATGTCAAGGACAACAACAATTTTGGTGTTGGAGGAAGAAGAAGGAAAGATACGTTTGGTGGGATGGGATTTCTTCCTTGGTTGTCTCCTGTAGGATGAATTTTGGACTATAGGTCCATATGGGGAGAATTTTCTGAGGCTGGTACTATTTGTGGGGTTGATGGCCTCACGGGATAAAGTATCCTTGGGGTTATTAGATTGGGGATCTAGGTCATCTACTTTTTTTATGGATGTTAGGAAGGATTCAAGGTCAGGACTATCACCGAC
>NW_017726164.1:0-1513 GCF_001865875.1 Lupinus angustifolius
TGGTTGGTATAACTGATACAGTTTGAATGAAAATTGACCAAAATAATCAATTTTGACTTATATAATTACATGACTAATATTATTAATGTATTTAATGATATATGGACCGGATCATTTGAACCCATCGGTACCATTTTCAGAACTCTAATTTTCTACCCTCCCCCTAAAGGCTATATTTCAACCTTCCCTTGCACTCAAAATTACCTAATCCTTGATTTTGATAAATATGTTTTGAGTCATGGATTTACTTCATATTTTGTAGTGATTTGATCTTTGAATAGAAAAATCTTAGGGAAAAGAATTTTCCCCTTTTGATTTGATGTGTGTGGTTGTCACTTCCAACAAATATCGTTCCTAGGAATTAAATATTTAACCTTTTGCTATTTCTCTTCATTTTTTATATCCTAAATTTATTCATTGGGTATTTATTTATTAACAAAAATGCGTGAGAGAAATACAATAGGTGTATGAATAAGTAAATAATTTAAAATAAATGATTATTCCTTGTATTCTTACCACTTTTCTTCTAAATACTCATTTCCATCTCATATATATGTCTTCCATTCAAATCAATTATCAATCAATGCTATGCACTCGCATGTTCCCCATTTTCTTAGAAGAACAAACATTTATTGAAAGTCTACTCAAACTTTGTATATAACCTTGGATAACAATTTTGTTTATGGAGTAAATTGAATTTGAAAGAGAAAGAAAATGAGAAAGAGGGGAAACATAACATATTGTAAAAGCTCAGAGTCAATGGAAAAATGATACCCAAATTAAGAAAACAACCAGTGATACTATAAACTAAAGTCTTTTTGAGAATTTAGATGACAGGGTGTGTGGTTGTTGTTAGCTTTTAAGAGATAATTAAAGTTATAATCTATGGATGAATAAGCACAAAACATAATAGAGACATCCCTCGGCCTAAAGAGTTATTTGTTTCTATCTATCTCCTATTTTCTTTTTCTCTAATTGTTTCTCTCTCTTTCTTTCAGAATTTAGATGTAAAGGAGGCAAGAGAAGATTCAGCATTCTACACATACATCACACTCGAATTTTCCCTTTACAAATGTTAGAATTCAACATTTCTGCACTTTAAAATTCATGAGAATTTCATATTCCCACATTCTCATGTTTGCTAGAAGATTCAGTTTAAAGGAAAGTAATATTCCAATAAATCTTAAAAAGCCAAGGAGGTGAGAATATCAGTTTGATATATTTTTAGATGAGAATACCAAATTCTCCTGAGACTGTCAATTTTTATGTGTAAAATAATTTAGTATCATTATTTTTCTATCCTCTTATCTTTTTAGAAAATAATATTTTTGACAAAACTAATCATATTTTTTGACATTAATAGGTAACAAAGTTACATCTTAATTTATATCATGATATTAATAAAATTATTTTACATTAATAACAACTATAAAATATAAATTTTACCATATAGTATTTAAGAAAGGAGAGGAAAAACATTATTAGGTATTATATATAATACCTAACTAAATTT
>NW_017726165.1:0-243 GCF_001865875.1 Lupinus angustifolius
AAAAAACATTGGTCGGTATAACTGATACAGTTTCAATGAAAATTGACCAAAATAATCAATTTTGACTTATATAATAACATGACTAATATAATTAATGTATTTTACTGGTATATGGACCAGACCATTTGAACCCATCGATACCATTTTCAGAACACTAATTTTCTACCCTCCCCCTAAAGGCTATATTTCAACCTTCCCTTGCACTCAAAAGTACCTAATCCTTGATTTTGATAAATATGTTTT
>NW_017726166.1:0-8622 GCF_001865875.1 Lupinus angustifolius
ACTCGGTTCAAAATAAAACATGTAGTACGTACTGCATCAGCCCATAAATATTTTGGGAGGTTAGTTTCATTTAACACTGTACGAGCTAGTTCTTCTAAAGACTGATTCTTTCTCTCTACAACATCGTTTTTTTGTGGTGTTCTAGGAGCAGAAAAATTGTGATTGATGCCAAGATCATCATAGAATTCTTCAAATGAAGAGTTTTGAAATTCTCCTCCATGATTACTTCTTATAGCAGCGATTTTTTAGTGCTTTTTCATTCTGAACTCTTTAAGCATAAATATTAAAGGCTTTGAATACCTCATTCTTATGAACTAAGAATAGACACCAAGTATATCTCGAAAAATCGTCTACTATAACAAGAGCATAGTAGTTACCACCAGAACATTTTGTCCTTGTGGGGCCAAATAAGTCCATATCTAGTAACTGCAATGGTCTATCGGAAGAAACCTTATGCTTAGGTTTAAAAGAAGTTTTTGTTTGTTTACCCATTTGACAAACACTACATAGTTTGTCTTTAACAAACTTCATTTTTGGGTAAACGAACAACTAAATCTTTCTTAATGAGTTTATTCAAATGGTCCATAAGTATATGAGCAATTCTCCTATGCCAAAGCCATGCATCCTGATTATCAATAGCAACTAAACATGTTATTGGTAAAGAGGAGTCCGTGTCAATCATATATATATTATTTATCCTCTTATCAATGAGTTTAGAGTTTTGAGAATTCTTATTTTCGATGATGCACTTATCTAGGTAGAATGCCACATGAAAGCCTTTGTCGCATAATTAACTTAAGAGTAGAAGATTGTGCTTGAGTCCTTCAACATATAATACACCTTCTATGGTAGTTGAGGATGGCTTGCCAATTCTACCAACTTCAAGGATTTTTCCCTTGTTGTGTGACATAGCCTTTGTCCCTTGGAGTGAGGGCAAAGAACTTGTTTCTATCGCTCGTCATGTGTTTTGAGCAGCTGCTATCCAAGTACCATAAGTTGCAGACGACTCTTAAATTATCCTGCAAAACAGTTTAAGTTTTATTAGGTACCCAATATTCTTCAGGTCCTACATAGTTAGTACCTTTTCTCAACCCATCTAAAATGACCTAGGGGTACACCATATTTTCTAATTTTACAAGTATTTTGTGTATGTCCATGGTTTTTATAATATGTACATGTGGGTTGATGTTTATGTATCCTAGATTTATTATTTCTATTTTCAAACGCATGGATACTTTGTTTTTCAAAGTTTATCTTATTTGAGACACTTTGTTTCTTAGAAATATGACTTTTTGAGTAGCCGAGACCTCTTCCGTCTGTTGAGTGTCTTTGATCATTAATGATCTTTTCTAAACTTTTAGTGCTCTTGTTTATCTTATTAATTTCAAGACTTAAAGTTGACACTTTATTTTCAAGAATAATGTAGTTTTGACATGAAGATGGTGAGGGTTTGTTTCTAAATACGTCTAACTCAGTTTTTTGTTTGAGAAACATTTTTGTGAGTTTAACATATTCATCATGCAAGTCATTAAATGCAGTTTGTAATTCAAAAGAATATAGTTGAGTATTATTTACCTCTTCATCATCAGAATGATGAGATGCCATCAAGGAAAGATGTGTTTGTTCTTCATTTTCTTGTTCAGAAGCGGAACTGGTATCACTGTCTTCCCAAGAAATGTAGGCTCTTCGTCAAGTCCTCATTTCATTCTTCCCTTTGAAGGGGTTCTTTTTCAAGTTTGGACAGTCCATCTTCATACGACCAAGCTTGCCACATTCGAAGCATATGAAATTTTGGTTTGAAGTGGAGGCATCATTGTTCTTGGTGAATTTTCTCATTTGTCCAATTTTACCACTCTTGTTCTGTTTCATGAACTTGCTGAACTTGTTTACAAGAAGACTCATGTCTTCCATTTCTTCCTTCTCATATTTATCTTTTAATGAATCACATTTGTCTACTTTCGCCTTAGGAGAGATATTCTTCTTTTTCTTTTCTCGCTCTTTATGTTGGTCAAGTTGACTGAGTTCTAATTCATGTTCCTATAATTTTCCAAACAAAGCAACCAAAGACATTTTCGATAAACTTTTCTTTTCAGAAATAGTCGTTACCTTGGGTTGCCATGTTCTAGTGAGTGATCTTAGAACCTTCAAGTTCAAGTCACTGTTTGATAGTACCTTACTAAGTTCAATAAGTGATTTTTAAGATGAGTAAACCTCTTTTGAAGATTTAGAATTTTCTCTCCAGGTTTCATACGAAACATTTCGTATTCTCGGCAAAGAGTGTTGTTGTGTCTAGATCTTTTTACCTCTTTCGTTCCTTCATATGTTGTCTCTAGAGTATCCCACATTTCTTTGGCAAATTTGTAGTTTGATATTCTAAAGAACTCGTCTATGCCATGTGTTGATGTGAGGATGTTCTTTGCTTTGAGATCATACTGCACATTATTTTTATCTTCATTATTCCATGAAGATTTGGGCTTTACTTCTCTTACACTGTTGATTACAGTGAAGGGTTCATATGGTTCTTCTTCAATTTCATTGCATACGTCCAAGTCTTAAGATTTTATGAAGATCCTCATTCTGATTTTCCAAAACTCATAGCAGTCTCCAACAAAGCTTGGAGAGCGGTTGATGCTGGAACCTTCTCATGGGAATGATCTTGAGGTCATCTTTGATATAGGGCCAAATTTGAGAATATCTTACTCAAAAATAGCGCTAATACCAATTGTAAGAATGATATTGCAACTAAGAGAGGAGGGAGTGAATTAGTTGACTTAAAATTATGGCCACTTTTTCTGCAAAATCAAAGTTAAAGTGCAGCAGAAAATATATGCAGAAATTAAACAAATATATTATCAAAGAGATAAGGGAGAAGAGAATACACAAGGATTTTTATACTGGTTCACCTTCTTTTCCACTGAAGGATATGTCCAGTACTCTTGCAGCACAAGAGATTTCTTCACTAAAGATTATGAGTTGCAATTACAATATCTCACCCCGAGATCTCTATGTATCTTACACATTCCCTAATCCTTATTCACTCCTGGAAAAACACCTTTCTAAGTGATTCTAATCCCCTTTCTTATCACACCCTTTTGAAAGAAAGTATTCTGCAATAATGATGAAGAATGTACAACAATGGTAGATTGCCTATGCAAGTTTGAAAGTAATATAACTTGCTATCCAATTAACTCTTTTTTATACTTAGTAATAATGCTCTTTATAAGTTGGTAAACTTTGAAACACTTTACTTTAATAAACTTCAAAAAAATCAACTTTGAAAGTTTAAGAACTAGTTGCCAAAAGTGCAGAAAAATAATTTTAGAATGTGTGCAAGAGCTTTTAAAATTTGTATAAGAGTTGTGTGTTCATGATGTGAGATTCAATTCCTTTAAATAGACTTTCCAATCACCCATAGTGCCTCTATGAAAATGTAGGAATAGATTGGAGTGAAGACATTTCGTTTAGGATTAAAACCTTTCATTTTCAAGTCTGAAATATGATACAATAGCTCATGTGAACCTCTTGGGTAAAAGGCTCATCGTTGTGATCGTTCTTGGATGGTGTATCACCTTTGGTCGAGATAGCTTGAATCATGGCCTAGGCTAGCTTTATTTTGGCTGAGACAAATGGTAGACAAAAGCTGGCCTGGACAAATTGATCTTGGACCGAGCCAATTTGTGGGCTGGTGCTGTTTGGCCGAGTTAGGATTTAGTCCTGGCCTCTGCTGGCTGTTCTAACCGTGCCTAGGTGTTTCTTGCCCTGTCTGGCTGATTCTGGCCTAGTCTGTTGTTCCTGACCGAGTCTGGATGATCCTGGCCTGGTCTGCTGACTCTGACTGAGTCTGTGTGATCTTGGCCAAGTCTTGCTGGGTCAGAATGGGTTTTGGCCAAGCCAAATACTGTTTAGGCCAATTTTATTTGGATAGTGGAGATGTATTTGATAGGATAAAAGAAATGGAGAAGATTGAAAGGTGATGGTGCCACTAACAATTCAGTTATTTGATAAGCTAAGTGATAATCGACACAAGAAAGGATCCCTGATAAGATTGTTAATTCTTGGTTCCACCAACATGGTTTTAGGAGCCTATGCTCAACTAAAGAGGGAAATAATTCCAATTCAACTTTCAACTTGTTTATTCCATAGTTCCACACACATATATATAGTGGTTTGGCTTGTTTTGCCACCAATTAATTACAATGGAAATAAAGCCTAACAACTTGCCTAATTAAGACTCCTAAAACACTAATTTATGGCAATCCAACATAGGATGCTTATTGACTAAGAACCTACACACTAACAAGGCCTTATACATGTGTTTCACGGCTGTGGACTATATTCCTCACATATCTAATTTTCCTACATTATTACATTTAAAGATAAATAATGAATAACATAGGATGCCAATTGTTGTTCCTCCATGCTCTCCACGGTTTTGAGTGAATTGATGGTGTTTTGATTAGACTTGGATTCCTTTGATGCTTCATGGCTAGGTTGACTTCTCTTTTAATCACATGCTTAATTCATGAATTAATTCTTCATCAAGTCTTCCACGCCTAGTATGAATGTGAGTTTAGCATATAGTTTTCCATTTGCAAGAATCTTCATGGTTCCATAAGCATAGTGGGTGGCCAACGGCTAAGACATGACATTATTCTCCCATAAAGAGCCTTTACAACTAACATTAATGTTGGTTAGCTTTGGATGCCATTCATGGAATAAATCCACACGAGCTAGCTTCTAGATATGGACTAATGAGTCTTCATTATGAATTAATACCCATAATGCATGGCTGGTCCAAGTGTGAACCTTTTAAGTGCATCATTAAAGCGTGACATAACTCATCATAAAGCTCCCAACAACCACTATAAGTGATGACTAACATTGGATACCAAGCTTGAGTAATTTCCCATGGTTGTAGGGTGTAGAACAAGTGCCAACGGCTAGAACATGGCTTAACTCACCATAAGTTCTTTTCCACGACCTAGTCATGTAGAGAAATGAACCCCACGGCTAGCTCTTCATCATACACAAATAGCCACATTTCCTCCATTATTAAATTATGATGGTTATACTTTAATGGCCTTTTCACTCAAGGGTCCCACATGACTCATTGGACCAAAATGGCCAACTTATGGCTGGGCCAAAGTTGCCACGCCTAGCTAGCCAGATTGTGCGCCCATCGCCTGGCTCAGGTCTGGTCCCCATGCCTCGGTGAGACTTGGCTCAGTGCCTCGGTCAGGATTTGTCCCACGCCCAGCGCTCTGGTGCATATGCTCAACGCTTTGGTGCTCATGTCCAACATCTAGGTGCATCTGTCTAGGCCATATGGCTCTACTCTTGGTCAGCTCGGTCAAAAACTTGGTCTGGCCTAGTGCCTGCTTGGCTTGGACAGCTTCTTGGCCAAGGTAAGATTTGTGGCTTCTGGTCATCTTAAGACATTTTAAGGACTTAACCCATGAAAGTTGGGTCACCCCATCTTGGCTCACATCAATAGCTCTCAGTAATCGATTACAACCACTGGGTAATCGATTACCCAAACATTTTATCCATTGGGCATTTAAATTCAATTTACAGTAATTGATTACAACAAGTGAGTAATCGGTTACTCAACTTCATTAAAACTGGTAATCTGTTACTCGAAGACAGTAATGAATTACTTTGATCAGTTTTAAGTTGGATAAGTCTTTTCTCACGCACGTAACCTATTACTTAGATGCAGTAACTCATTACACATTATTTTTGGAAATTGTTTTGAGTATATTGAGGTGTTTCAATTTTCTTTTAAAAATAGTTTGAGCATTACTACTATTGTAAATTCAAGATTATAGGATAGAAGTACCGATTTAGACTTAGACTAATTTATCTTGAACCTTTGTCTTCTTTGTCTTTATAAGTATTCTTCATTTTCTTATTTTTGGTGATGTTCGTGTTTTCATCAAAACCGTGTTAAGGTCAGGAGCAAAGATCTTCTTCACAATATGGCTTGGGCGAAAAATTCAAAGTTTTGAACTTGTCTTTCTAGCTTGAGCGAGGTGATCTCGCTTGGTCGAGAATGGGACAGAAAATTTGGTCTCTTTTCTTGCTTGAGTGAGGTCCTCTAGCTTGGGTGAGATACTAATGCTAATTTTTTCACAAATCTTCTTAAATTTTCAGCTTCTTCAACCTCATTACCTTGCCAATGACACAACATATGTAAGCTTCCTAAGCAAGAAGTAATTACACTAGATTCTTATTTCAATATGCTTGGTTCTATAATGCAAAACGGGATTCTTGGATAGGTTTATGGCACTTGTGTTATCACATTTTATGGGAATCGTTTCTAATATTAGTCCAAAGTCCTTAAGTTGCTGCTTCATCCAAAGGATTTAAGCGCAACACACACCAGCGGCAATGTAGTCCGTTTTGGCGGTGGACAAAGCAACACATGCTTGCTTTTTACTGTGCCATGCAACTAAGGAACTACTAAGTAAATGACACGTCCCACTAGTGCTTTTCTGATCCAACTTGTATCCCGCAAAATCGGAATCAGAATACCCTACCAAGGATAGTGAGGCATCCCTAGGATACCATAATCCCATACAAACACTAAACATAATATCGGGGCGAATCGCAGTTAAATACAATAATGAGTTGATAATTCCACGATATTTGGTTACCTCGATTACTTTTCCCATTTCATCTTTATCTAGATAACATGCGGACGCCATAGGTGTTGAAGCCTCTTTACACTTTTTCATTTCGAATTTCTTCAGTAACTCTTTTCAATATTTCGATTGATGAATGAAGATGCCGCTTTCCATTTGTTTGATTTGAAGTCCATGAAAGAATGTCATCTCACCCATCATCGACATCTCAAATTCACCCTACATCAACTCAGAAAATTCTTTACATAGTATGTCATTAGTAGATCCGAAGATTATATCATCAACATATATTTGAACTAAAAGCACATGATTATCTAATCTACGAATAAAGAGGGTAGTATCAACCATACCCCTCACGAACCCTTTTTCTAAGAGGAAAGAGATCAATCTATCATACGAAGCTCTAGGAGCTTGTTTCAGGCCATAAAGGGCCTTTTTGAGCTTATATACATGGTTGAGGTTGATCTACATATACCTCCTCTTGATTGTAGTCATTCAAGAAGGCGCTCTTGACATCCATTTGAAAAAGCTTGAAGTTCATAATTGATGCAAAGGATAAAAGCATCCTTATGGCCTCTAGTCTGGCTACGGGAGCGTAGGTGCCATCATAATCGATGCCCTCCTCCTGGTTGTAGCCATTGGCCACTAAGCAAGCTTTATTTCTAATTATCAAGCCAGATTCATCCAATTTATTATGAAAGACCCATCTAGTACCAGTCACTGGAAGTTCTTTAGACTTAGGGACCAAGTCCCATACATTATTGTGCTCGCACTGGTTTAGCTCTTCTTGCATAGCTATACCCTAGTGCACATCCTCAATGGCCTCATCAATGGTCTTAGGCTCAATTTGAGATACAAAATCTACAAAGTTACAAAATTTATGTAAAGAGCTACGAGTTACCACCCCCATAGTTATATCACCTATCACTTTATCGAGTGGATGATCCTTCTTGGTCTTCCATGCGATTGGTAGGTCCTGATGCTCATATTGAATAGTTTGCTCTTCTTCTGCTTCTTCTTTGTCCTGGTCCATATCCTTCGAGTATGCTTCTTCCAAAGCACCTGCAACATCATCATGAAATACCTTCCTCTTCTCTTTTGGAGAAGATTCGTCAAAATGGACATGCACAAACTCTTCTACTTGCATTGAATACTTATTAAAGACTCGATAAGCTTTACTATGCAATGAATACCCCAAAAATATACCCTCATCAGCTTTTGAATCAAATTTACTTGAAGATCTTTTTCCATTATTTAATATAAAGCATTGACACCCAAAAGCATGAAAATGAGAAATATTAGGTCTACGACCTTTTAAAAGTTCATATGGAGTTTTTGAGAATGCAGGCCTCAAGAGTATACAATTAATCACATAGCACGCTGTATACACTACATCAGCCCAAAAATATATAGGAACCTAGCTTTCATTTAGCATTGTTCTAGCAAGCTCCTCTAAGACTCGATTCTTCCTCTCAACAACTCCATTTTGTTGAGGGGTACGAGGAGCCGGAAATTGATGCATAATACCATATTTATTACAAAATATATAAAATAAATGGTTTTCAAATTCGCCACCATGATCGGATCGAATATATACTATCTTATGATTAAACTAGTTTTGGATTTGCCTGGAAAGGGTTTTGAAAGATTTAAAAGCATTGCTCTTGGACGAGAGAAATAATGTCCATGTAAATCTAGAGAAATCGTCAACGATCACTAAAGCATAAAAGCTACCACCAAAACAAATAACCTGTGATGGTCCAAACAAGTCCATATGGAGAAGCTCCAAAGGTCTTGTTGTGGATATCACATTCTTTTTAGCAAAAGAGTTTTTAACTTGTTTACATCTTTGACAAGTGTCACAAGTTTCTTGAGATTTAAAATCAAGTTTTGGCAGCCCATCAACCAATTTATTTTTAGACAATTTATCTAGATGCTTTATGTGAATATGAGCGACACACCTATGCCAAAGCCAGAT
>NW_017726167.1:0-7599 GCF_001865875.1 Lupinus angustifolius
GAGGTTATGTTCCAGACCTTCAACATATAACATATTTTCGATCATGGCCTGATTTGAGTTGCCAATTGTACTGGTGCCAAGTATCTTCCCTTTGTTATTGTCTCTATAAGTGACAAACCCTTTTTCTTACAAGGATAGATCTAGGAATTTTGATCTATCATCCGTCATATATCTCGAGCATCCACTATCAAGATACCAATGATGTCTATGTGCTCGAAGACATACCTACAAAACATAGATCACTTGCCTTTTTCAGGTACCCAAGTTATGTTAGGTCCTTTTCTGTTAGTAATTAGGGAGTTATCTCCCTTTTTCATCCATACATACACGCCACTAGGTGTACCATATTTTTTAATATAACTAGAGTAGGAAGTGTGGCCATGAGTGCCACAATAAAAACATGTAGGGACCTTTTTATTAAAAAATTTCTTATATGGCCGATTAATAGGTCTCCTATATGGTCTTCTCCTACGAATAGGGGGAATATATCCTAGCCCAATATGGTCACCAACACTTCTGGTTTTACTAAGCATAGTGTCTAACATGTTTTGGCTCTCTGCGAGTTTTGCGAGTTTCTCATTTAATCTCAAATTTTCATTTTTCAAATCATCGCAAGAGTCATAGACAGTTGGTTGACATAAATTATTATCAAATCAATTGCATGCATTACAAAAATAGATCAAACTAATGTTTTATTTTCCAATTTTAGTTCATCTAATTCTTTTTGTAATGAGACTATTTTTTGTTCATTTAGCAGGATTACTCTTTTCCTATCGCAGCTAATTCTAGCTAGTTTCTTTATCTCATCATGAAATTCGACATACACATCATATAATTCCTCATAAGAGTGTGAATCATTAGATGAAGAAGATGAGGTGTCAGAATATACCTCGTCGCTTACCTCTTTTGAATTTGAGCAACAAGCATTATGTGTTCTCATCATAAGGCATAGCTTTGTTGTCTCCTTTTCATCTGAGGTGCTGGATGTTGTGTCCTCCTCTGGTACATCCCATACTATGTAAGCTTTCTTCGGTTTGAAGTCCCGAGGACTGCTCTTATCTGAATCAACCTTCTTGAGATAAGTAGGACATTAGAACCTCATATGTCTTGGCTTACCACATTCATGGCAAGTGAAGCACTCTTTACTCTTGCCTTTTCTGGTCGAGTCTCGCGCTTCTTTCTTCTGGAAACGTTTGAAGCCTCCTTTCATTAGAAATTTCCCGAATTTGCGTATGAGAAGGCTCAAAGTTTCTTTGTCTATATCTGAATCAGATTCATCTTCTTCTTTTTCTTCTGTGGATTGAGACGTTGTTGCCTTGAGAGAAATAATTTTCTTTTTGCCATCTGATTCTTCGTGCATAGTCAATATGCGTCCAAGCTCCATTTCGTGCTCTTGGAGTTTTCCGAATAATGTCGCCAAAGGCATGGAGTTAAGATCCTTTGATTCCATAATAGTTGTTACTTTTGGTTGTCATCTTTTGTCAAGACAACGTAAAACTTTGTTAGTAAGCTCACCTTTGTTAAACAATTTATCCAAAGCAACTAAATGGTTAACTATATGAGTAAAATGTTTTTACATATCACTAATAGATTCATTTGGTAACATACGAATTAACTCATATTCATGTGTCAGGGCATTGAGCCTGGTACGCTTGACTTCGCTAGTGCCTTCGTGACTCACTTGTAAAGTGTCCCACATTTCTTTAGCATTTTGGCACTGCGAGACCCGAAAGAACTTATCATAGGATAAGGCCGATATGATGATATTTTTGGCATGCAGGTTATACTAAACCTTTTTGTGTTCATCATCGGTCCATAGACTTTTAGGTTTATCTTTCGGTTCATTGTCCACTACATGTTGTGGAACGAAGGGCCCGTTGACTACAAATTCCCAAATATCCGAGTCGATGGCCTCTATAAAGATTTTCATGCAAACTTTCCAGTAGGCATATCCTTCGCCACTGAATACGGGAGGTCGATTAGTGGATGTGCCATCACCGCCAAAGGGGTTGGTGGAAGCCATATAATTTTCCAAACAGATCACGTGGATACGGTTGAGCTAGCATGATGTACTAGCTCTAATACCACTTGTTAGGTATTAGTAACAACATACACCTAGAAGGGGAGTTGAATAGGTGTCGTGGGTCCCACTTACCGCTATTTACACCAAAGCCCTATTCTAGAAACTTGCCTAGTTAATCGATTAACGATATGACTTAATCGATTAATTCGCACAGAAATTGCAGTTGCTGGCTGGCTCAATTACACAGCCAATTATAGATTATACAAAATTGATTGAGAAGATATATTTGAACACAAATGATTTTTATTTGGCAGTAATGCTATATTAAAATATCAGCTTCAATAGGCAATTAAAAGTTACTAAAAACAGTAAAGAGATATGGGAAAGAAACAGCTCGCAACAAGGTTTTTATACTGGTTCATTTTGCGGTCCACTGCAAAACTACATCCAGTCCTCCCCTCTGACCCGGGAGATTTTTCTTCACAAAAATTGAAACCAATGTGCCTTACAAACACACTTCCAATTACAAGACCTTGAACGCTCCTTTCTTGAGTTCCCAGAACCTATACCTTGGTTTGACCTTACCCAATCTCCTAGGAAAAAATTTCCTACGATCTAACCCCAACCAAGAGTAAGCTTTAAACTCAAGACCTCCAAGTCTTGGTGAAGACTCTGTGATCTCTTTGGTGGTACGACACCAAGAGACGACTTCCCTTGTTACACAAACAATACAAAGAACAAAGTAATGTGAAGCACTAAAATAGCTCAAATATAATAAGAAAGAACAAGCTATTATCCTATACAAATCTCACAATTACTATGAATATGTATAAGATGAAAATCATGAAGCACATATAATTTTTACCCTTAATATATCTCTAAATAGTACTGAAAGAATCATGCAAGAACAAGATAGGATGAAGAACACATTTAATAATATGCAATGGATGACATGTTAATCCTAAGCATAATACTATCTCACTCTAATCTCACATGCCATTCCCTCTGCCTATATGACATACATTGAACATGAAAATACGCAACCTAGCAATTCTAATATGAATATATGAATGTATCAAATCGTATATGAAATTTGTTAACAAAACAGTTTATATAGAAAAGTTGTTTTTCACACAGTTAATCGATTATGTTGCCCGTTAATCGATTAACGGGTTGTTAAAGAGTAACTGAAATATGGTTTTTAGTTTTCTGTTGAAACTGTTTAAAACTGTTTTCACGTTAATCGATTAAAGCTTTACTTAATCGATTAACTGACGTATTTTCAGTTAAGATGTTAATTGGTAAACTACCTATATGTTATGTTGTCAACTATACATGTTTTACCTTTATGTTATGCCTAAAATGCACAAATAACATGTATGATTAATGCATGAACATATAATAAACTAGATGGCATGTCTCATGCAGATGATATGATAGTTTTTAGCCTTTGTGAGATTTGCATATAGGTTTACCTAACCTAGACTCAATAACTAAGACACATCTAAGACTCTAGTCTAGACATGAAGCTCTTGAATCTTTGGCATGTTGATTTGTTGAGTTGTCTTTAAGCTTTCACGGAGTCCTTTGTCTTCATCAAAACATAGGCAAGCATAAGTGCTCTCTTGACACATTGCACTTTCATCCATGACGAAGTGTTCATTCGCTTGCCTCTTGGTTTTTCCATTTCAAACCCAAACATGATGTGTGAACTTTGAAAATTGTTGTATGACTTAAAGCAAGTTCCACATTGCTGGTTCATTAAATTGTCTCATGCACTTCTATCTTATGGATTTAAGCAATCATGTCTTGATTATTACCTATTCAACTTGCATCAAAAGGGGGTTCAACTTGTTGATCTTGTTTATGTCAACGATCTAATCATTGACAATAATGATTCATCGGTCATTGAATGGTTTAAAACCTACCTCATCGAATGCTTCCACATAAAAGATCTTGGTGCATTGAAGTATTTTTTGGGTATTGAGGTTTCTTGCAATCCTATAGGGTATTTTGTCTGTCACCCCAAATACATGCTCGATATTATTTCTAAAGTTGGCCTCCTCAGTGCTTAACCTGCAGGTACCCAATTTGAATAAAATCACTATTTCTCTCTTACTACCAGAACTCTTCTTGTCAATCCTGGATGTTATTGTTAAATGGGGCGATTGGTTTATTTGTGTTTTACACGCCCAAAGCTTTCATTCAATGCTCACACACTATCTTACTTCATGTAGGAGCCACAAATTGAGCACTGGGAAGCTACTATCAGAGTGGTTCAGTTTTTCAAGGGCAATCCCGACCAAGGTATATTGCTTTATTGCAACTTTTATCTTCAACTTCACGGATGGTGTGACTCCAACTAGGCTAGCTATCTTCTTAAACTCCACCCCATTACTGGTTGGTTGGTCTAGTTTGGTTAATCCCCTATCTCTTGGAAAACAAAGAAACAACATATCATTTCTCGGTTGTTAGCTAGACATGAGTATTAGTCCATGACAACTACTACATACGAGCTAAAATGGTTAAAAAAACATTCTTTCTAACCTTGACATCACTCATACCAAACCTATGATTATTCACTATGATAGTCAAGCAACCTTGTACATCACTAAAAATACGGTGTTTCATGAACGCACCAAGCACATAGAAGTTGATTGTCATTTTTTCATAATGAAGTCATCTTCCACAATATTCTTCCAACCTATGTCTCTATTACTCCTCAACTCATACATATCTCAACCAAAGCTTTGGAAAAACCATAGTTTGAATCCTTCTTTGGCAAGTTGGGCATTTTGAATCTTCATGCTCCTACTTGAGGAGGTTAATGCAATAATAACAAACCAAATCCTTGTTAACAGATTGTTAACAAAGTTGGTTATTATTATCCTAAATTTAAATCAAATCTAAAGGTGACATGTAACCTAATAGATTAGGTTGTTATTATCCTAAAATCAAATATGAAGGTGATATGTAAAGAGATTGATTAGGTTGTTATTATCCTAAAATCGAATCTGGATATGATATGTAAACATATTTATTTTGTTACAGTTATTAGAGCCTGAGATATTTTAAGAACAATTTTATGTACATAAAAAAAGCACCATTGAGGAATAAAATATCTCAATTCCTTTCTTTACACATTTTTTATCAATGTGAGTGTAGTAACCCGAACCAAATTAATTGCATGTCAACGTTGTTTTGACATTTTTTAAGTGTCATGTTGTGAAGAAAATCTATATAATTTTGGGTACTTATTGTTTAGTTATGATGAAATCCTTGTACGCTTGAATATATTGAAACATCTAAGCAATTGGCTTATATTTTCACTAAGCCTCTCTCACGAGATACCTTCTATGTTCTTCGAAGAGAACTTGGAATTCTTGATGAAAATTATCTTATTTAAAATCGTCCAAAAATGTTATTATATGTTTTGCATGATTAATGTCTTCTATGCTTCAAAATGTATATTTGCTATGAATGCATCCTATTCCTTTTATGACTCATGTTCTTGTGTGACAAGCTGAAAATGTATTTGTGATTGAGTAAAAACTGCTTGATAAATGTTAGAAATCTTTGCAGGCTTTTAAAATCCAAAAACCTTTTCATTCTGCATATCTGATGCCAGTTAATCGACTAACTATCATCCTTAATCGATTAAAATGAGTTCCAGTAGCAAACATTTCAATTTTCATTAAATTTAATCAATTAAGACTTATTTTAATCGATTACCTCGGCTAATTTTTCTGAAAACTTGGAATTTTGACACTGCTTAATCTATTAAATGTAGCACTTAACCGATTAACGACAGCAGATATATTAGAATCAGATACGTTTTTGCCACTTTTTCAAACCCTCTCTTCCTCCTTTTCTCTGAAAATCTCAAATGAAAGCAGCAAACTCGAAATTTTAGCTAAATAGAAGTTTTAAACCTCACCTTTACCCACTTGTGCACCTCATCTCATCTACTCCGTTTCTCTATTTCCCAAGAAATCCCATTCCCAATTCCAAACCCTAAGCTTTAGGTTCCCTCCCTTATCCTCCTTCTAATCTTATTACTCATGGTTTCCATCATCAATGGAAGAGGACGTTCGAAGAGGTTCAAGATAACTGCTCAACGCACTCGTAGGGCTCCAAATGCTTCATCTTCAAATTCGAATGTGAGGCACGACCGTGGAGATCCCTACTACTCACTCATACTTCAGGAGACCCAGTTGTCCAAATTTTCGGGAAGGAAACCCACCTACATAAGGTATGTTGATCTTGCAGGGATGGCGGAACAGAACTTTGAATTTCCACAAGGTATGTAGGCTTAGGGTGTTGTAATGTTTTTTGAATTAATGGGTAATCTGTACCCAGCCCTAATTAGGGAATTTTATGCGAACTTCCGTTATAAGGATGGTAGATATTGGTCTATGATTTTGGGAATTCTGTTTGAAATGGATAGTAGCATTTTTATGAATGTGGATGGCTTATCCACTATTGGTGTTAGCATATGTTATTGTGAATGGCTTGCTGATTTTGATACTATTGAGGTATATAAATCATGTTTGAGAATAGATTGCTTCACTATTTGATTGCGTACATCTTGATTCAAAGGAACACTAACCACGCACAACCTACTGTTAATGACCTGAAACTTAAGTATGTTGTGAAGGAGAACATAATGGTTAATTGGCCTAAAGAAATTGTGAAGGTCATGTATAATGTCTCTACATCGCAATCCAAATTGCTGCCCTATAGTATCTTCATATCGAGAATTATTGACTATCTGCATATTGACATATCTAACACCATCGTTATAGAGACTTCTGACAAAGATCACCTTATTGGTGAAAGCCTTATCCAGAAGATGGGTATCTACAAGTATGGAAGTACTTGGCAATACCAGGAAGATTTTACTATAGTGGATTTAGAGCTATCTGATGATGAGGATTAGGTTAGTATAAATCATCCTAATGTACAGACTCAAGGGGAGCCATCTGGAACTACGCAGCAAGAATCGTCCTTTGGATTAGCTCAACTGGATGCCATGGAGCAAAGGCTGAACAACAAGATGGATTTACACTATCAGTCTTTGAAGGACTGCTAGCATAATGATTTGGAACAATTTGAGGAGCGTCAGGTTGCTTACATCGATAATCACTATCAGGCTATGAGGAGCTTTGTGCAGAACACTGCTGGGGCACAAAATGCGAGATTTTGTGTAGAGTTTGAGAAGTTGAGACTCCTCATCCAGGGAGATAGTAGTCTAACCGTACCAGATAACAAGGATCCTCCTCCGCATCCTTAGATTAGAAGGCCTTAGATCTTAGATTGCCCTAGGTTTCGTCCTTCTATATGGCTATCTTTTAGGATTTATGCTGCTTGGTAATTTCGAGACATATTTTTTCTTTGCTTTCTAGATTGTAACTCTAACTATATGTTATTGCTGCAACTTTATCACTTGATATGCATGCCATTTGAACTTAAATCGTTTCTATTATGGTTTCATGTTGCTTATATATGTCAAATATAGCATGATTGCATGTTTAATGGATCCTGACCATGTTTGGTTATATGTATATCTTATGTTT
>NW_017726168.1:0-8043 GCF_001865875.1 Lupinus angustifolius
GCTTGATCATTCCATGTTTGATTGGTTCATGTATAACCCTCCTTGCTATTAAATTTGTCATATTGCTGTATTCTGTTGATTTAATCGAATAACAAGTTGTTTTAATCGATTAAATGCTGATAAATTTGTGAACTTGTTCAATTCTTTCATCAACTGGTTAATTAATTACATTCCTAACACTAATTGATTAATTATAGTTTGAGTTCACTTCATATCTCTTCTTATCTTTGACCAAAATTTCATTTACTTTATCTTTTTGATAATGTAAAAAGGGAGAGAAAGGTTGTTTTAATGTGTGCAGGTTGTAAATAATATCAAGCTTTCGTTGTCTATCTATGCACTTTAACTTTGAAATAAACAACCATGCATTCTATGATCATCTTCAAGCTTTGCATCAAAACAAATTTGGTGTTGAGTTTGTCATCATCAAAAAGGGGATATTGAAAGTGCAGTGTGTCAAGAGAGCACGTATGCTTGCCTATGTTTTGATGAAGACAAAGGACTCAGTGAAAGCTTAAAGACAACTCAACAAATCAACATGCCAAAGATTCAAGAGCTTCATGTCTAGACTAGAGTCTTAGATGTGTCTTAGTTATTGAGTCTAGGTTAGGTAAACCTAGATGCAAATCTCACAAAGNAAACTATCATATCATTTACATGAGACATGCCATCTAGTTTATTATATGTTCATGCATTAATCATACATGTTATTTGTGCATTTTAGGCATAACATAAAGGTAAAACATGTATAGTTGATAAGCATAACATATAGGTAGTTTACCAATTAACATCTTAAGTGAAAATACGCCAGTTAATCGATTAAGTAAAGCTTTAATCGATAAACGTGAAAACAGTTTTAAACAGTTTCAACAGAAAACTGAAAAACAGATTTTAGTTACACTTTAACAGCTCGTTAATGGATTAACAAGCAGCATAATCGATTATTTGGGTGAAAAGCAGCTTTTCTATATAAATTGTTTTGTTAACAGATTTCATATACGATTTGATACATTTATACATTCATATTAGAATTGCTAGGTTGCATATTTTCATGTTCAATGTATGTCATATAGGCAAAGGGAATTGCATGTGAGATTAGAGTGACATAGTATTATGCTTAGGATTAACATGTCATCCATTGCATATTATCAAATGTGCTCTTCATCCCATCTTGTTCTTGCATGATTCTATCACTACTGCTTAGAGATCTATTAAGGATAAAAATTACATGTACTTCATGATTTTCATCTTATACATATTCATAGTAATTGTGAGATTTGTATAGGTTTATAACTTGTTCTTTTTTGTTATATTTGAGCTATTTTAGTGCTTCACATTACTTTGTTCTTTGTATTGTTTGTGTAACAAGGGAAGTCGTCTCTTGGTGTCGTACAACCAAAGAGATCAGAGAGTCTTCACCAAGACTTGGAGGTCTTGAGTTTAGAGCATACTCTTGGTTGGGGCTGGATTGCAAGAAAGGTTTTCCTAGGTGATTGGGTAAGGTCAAACCGAGGTATAGGTTCTGGGAACTCAAGAAAGGAGTGTTCAAGGTCTTGTAATTGGAAGTGTGTTTGTAAGGCACATTGGTTTCAATTTTAGTGAAGAAAAATCTCCTGGATCAGAGGGGAAGGCTAGATGTAGTTTTGCAGTGGACCGCAAAACGAACTAGTATAAAAACCTTGTTGCACACTGTTTCTTTCCCTTATCTCTTTACTAGTTTTAGTATCTTTTCATTGCCTACTGAAGCTGATATTTTGAGTATAGCATTACTGCCAAATAAAGATCATTTGTGTTTAAATATATCTGCTAAATCAATTATGTATAATCTGTAATTGGCTGTGTAATTGAGCCGGTCAGCAACTGCAATTTCTGCGTGACTTAATCGATTAAGTCATATCATTAATCGATTAATTGGGCAAGTTTCCAGAATAGGGCTTTGGTGCAAATAGCGGTAAAAGGAAACTGCGACACCTATTCAACCCGCCCCCCTTATGGGTGTATTCTGTCACTGATACCTAACAATGGAGATCACCGTACACAAATGCATTGTGTATGTCCATTTGATGAAGTTCCTAGGATTTGGATGCTGCCACTACAAGAACAATTTGCACTATTAGTTAGGTCCTACAAGGCTTTGTATCTCACCTAGAAGGAGTGAATAGATGATACGATACACAATTATCGTTGCTCGATTAACAAAAAGATTTTACAAAATTTCTCTCTGTTTAATCAATTATCAACTGATTTAATCGATTAACTTTTTCTACACATAATTAATTAACTAAAGAACCTAATAGATTATTCAGTTCTTGTTCTTTGAAAAACTGTTTTTTATCTCCAACATTACCAAGATTCAATTAAACTTATATGCACTCTTACAGATGATTAAGCACAGTAAATGCATAGAACAAAATATGCAAACATCTCAAATGACATGCATGTCTAGTTAAGTGAATCAAGTAATATGGAAATGTAAAGAGTTAAGGGTTCAGAAGAATGAGACAAGACTTTTATCCTGGTTCGTTTGTTTGTCCACATGCAAACTACATCTAGGCCTCTCCTTATGATCTTGGGAGTTTTTTCTTCACTATGAAATTGAAACCAATATATTTACAAACACACTTTCCAATTATACGCTTATACAAGTGCTCCTTTCTTGAAATCTAATCCAAGCAATGCGACTTAACCTTCTCTCGCCTCTTTCTGATACCTCGCATACTCGCGATTTGTCCTAGCCAATTCTTGCTTCTCTTCAAGACACTTGTATAAATCAGTGAAGATAACTACCTAACTGCAACTAGGATTTTCTCAAACCAATCCTCTATCAATGGTGATACTAAATACACCAAGATAATAAATTTATGCCAATGTCTAAACTTAACAAGTTGTTGCACCTATGTGTGCTGAATATATATTCTTCCAAAATCTAAGAACTCTTCTACAAGTCTCACAAACTCAGAATATAGAAATGTGAGATGCAAGTTTTCTTTGCAAGATTTGACAATATGCTTCTTTGATAATCTTTCTAAGAATTCATAAAGATTCTCCTTTTCTCTCTATTTCAAAAACATTTTGAAAATCTCTTTTTGGATATGAAAGTGTATGAACAATGTGATTTTCGGAAATATGTGTAATCAAAATGTGTTCATCATTTGTGTGTGCTATGAGGAAAATGGAAAAACTTAGATTAATATACAATTCTATTTTCTGGTGCAAGTAATCAATTATCACTCAATCTAATCGATTATTGATTCTTTAAAATTCAAGAAACATAAAATTGTAACTAACATTAATCAATTAAACCAATATTATGAAAACCGAGCCGAACATCCAACTAGAAGAAGTCATGTATAGATTCTAACCGGTTTAACCTGTTAGTCCGTTCGGTTGGACCGAACGATATTATAGTATCCTATATAATCATATACATATACATATATTATATAATTAATTAAAATAAGTGAATAACATACTTATCAATATCATATTTTTTATAATGCATACATATAAATAAAAATAAAAATGCATCAACCAAATTTAAGTTTTACAGAGTTAAAATGTTAGATCAAAATACAACTATCTCATATAAAGATTAAACATTCTAATTCATTCAAGTATCATTATCTTCATTAGATCCTAAATTGACATTGTTGGTTAGAGATCTATTTTGAGTGTAACCATCTAAATGTTCTTGAGGAAAGAGTCCAAATTAAGCTCTCCGTCAATAGTAATATTTTGTCCTTCAACCATACCTACAAATTAGAATACACATTAGATTATTTTGAGTAATAATTTGAAAATTGTTTCATATTATAATATGTTCAAAACAAACATTCATCATCCTTTGTTAAATCAAGTATTGGATTTGACAAATCGTAATAGAACATTTTTTTTATTTCATCATAATCAATCAATGGAGTTTCTTCTTCTTCAATAATCCAAAACTCAATATTCTCCATACTCTCATAGTCAACGGGATCAAATGTTCTTCTTTTATTAATCACCCTATAATTATAACAAATATGATATATTAATACAAAATAGAAGTTAAGTAACAAATAATGGAAATTAAGTTAAAAACAAACCTATCTTTTAAGCCCAAGTTATAGTGCATATAAACTAGATCATTCAATGTTTTGTGCTCTAATTTATTCCTCTTCCTTGTGTGCATCCTTTCTAATACACTCCAATTTCTTTCACAACCAGAAGAAGATATTGTTTGACTCAAAATCTTAATAGTTAATTGAGATACCATAGGAGTACTAAATCCAAATTGGGACCACTATTGATCTGAAAAGCATCACAACTCATTAGTAGTTTAGTGGGCCATTATTGTGTTACAATCTTACACAATATTTCAATAAATTGATAAATTAAAATCTTACCTGGTCGCAAGTGTTTAACTATTTCAATTGCCATTGTATTCCTGAAACTCCCCACTTATGGTAACTTTTGCTTGTAAAACATCAAGCCAACCATATTGAAACTCTGGTTTGATACAAAAGTTATTCTTATCATA
This sequence comes from Lupinus angustifolius, assembly GCF_001865875.1. NCBI lineage: Eukaryota > Viridiplantae > Streptophyta > Magnoliopsida > Fabales > Fabaceae > Lupinus > Lupinus angustifolius. The sequence continues at coordinate 4,520 of NW_017726168.1, forward strand.
GTAGAATGTTGGATTCAAAAAGTATGCAACACAATGTATTTATGTTCTAAGTTTTATATCTCATCTTTGCTTTATAATTCTTGTATAAGGCTTATACAAAGACTTTTTGTTCATGAACACATTCTTAATAGTTTTCCATGCTCCACGCATCCCATCATATACATAAGATAGAGAAGGTCATTTGTCATTAGCAACAACAATTATTAATAAGTGGATTAACAGAGCCACGATATTGATAATAATTGCACAATCATTCCAAAACCTTGTATTCATCAGAACCTCTACAAATCTATTTTCTTTCTTGTCCTTATAATATCTAGAATCAATGAAGTCTTTACTAGTGACCAAAATTTGCAAATCATGTTTGTATTCATGAATGTTTTTCAGTGCAATGAAGGTTGTTTCAAAACAAGTTGCCCCAGGACGTATGACTTCTTTCCATCCTTGTCTTTTCCTTAACCATGCTAACAAAAACCTATGATTGTACATAAACTTTGTTATATCAGAGACACTCTTAGCTAAGGTACTCATATGCTCCATTTTACCAATGTCTCCTAGAATCAAATTTAAATAATGTGCACCACAAGGAGACCAAAATATAGATGGAAACTTCTCATTTAACATAGCCCTTGTGGCTTTATAATATGAAACATTATCATTAATCAAGTGTACAACATTGGCTACTCCAATAAACTCAAGTAACTCAATGAACAAATTACAAAGTATTCTGGCATCTTTAACGACATCAGATGCATCAACAAATCTCACAAAACTTATTCCTTTTGGAGAATAGACAAGAAAATTGATTAGCTGCCTATTTCTTCGGTCTTGCCAACCATCAGCCGTGATGGTACAACCAATATCTTTCCAAAAATTTCTAAATTTCTCAACTAATAACTCAACCTCTTTCTTCATTTCATGCAACAAATTAGATATAATGGCATAATAAATAGGACCTTTATAACCAGGACCAATTGTAGCAATTGCATCTATCATAGGTTGATAGTAAACTGAATTTGAATAGATGAATGGGATGCAACAATCATAAAAGAATCGAGCAACTGCCCAACCAGCCTTATGAATAGCATCATTACCTGAAAAGCCCATTCTGATTGAGGGTTGAGCTCTTGGCGTAGTTCTTGGAGAATAGCCCAAAGTGTTTGTCTTACCCTTGGCTTTAGTTGGTATTGGTGGAGTCACATTTCCTTCATGTTGTGTAACATTTTCCTCATCTGAATCTTCTTCCCTTCGAATTTGATTAGTTCCTCATTTTCTACTACCCATAACTTGATTCAAGTGTTCCTTTAATTGATGTTTAACTTCAAAATGGACTGAAAGACAAGGTAGAAGATCTCCCTTTTCTCCGGCAAGATGTTGTTTAATTTGATGTATTCCTCCACCCTTGTAACACTTTGAACAATACAAATATTTTATACTTTTCTTTCCATCAACATCTTGCACTAATTGGAAATGGTCCCATGTTGGATCAGATTTTGCTCTAACGGATTGAGTAGTAGGAGTTACTACTTGGGTTGTATTTGGAGAACTTCTAGATGATGTCATATCTGAAATAATAACCATTTACCAAATTAATATAAACAATATCAGTACGGAGAGATGAATAAAATATTAATACAATGCCAAAACCCATTGTTACTATTAAACAATACATAGAAATTAACAAAAACTAATTGTTACTACTATGACATTTTTTGAGGATTGTGGTATTGGCATTGCCTATAGTAGTAGTGATGTTAGACATTACATATCTCAACTAACAAAAACAAATTGCTTCATCAACTTGGTAGATTCCAAGATGTAGTCTAAGTGTCTAACCCAACATAGCCACTGCAATATGTTTTTCAATGATATAACCATGGTTTTAAAATAAAAAATTGGTAGGTTTGAGTGGTTTCATTATGATTGTAAATCGCACAAACCTATTCAATCTCATATTATAACAATTTCATATTATACACAAAACCAAACTAACCACAATCTCATATTATACATAAAAACAAACCAATAACTTAAACTGTTAAACATAGAGATGCAGAACTTAAACTATTAAGAAACCAAGAAAAGTGTAATGAATAGCAACAATGAAGGAAGAAAGTGAAAAATTTGCAAAATAGTGACAAGGTGAAAACCTTGCAACATAGTGAGAAGGTGAAGAAAGAAGACGGAGAAGGTGAAGGAAGAAGAAGGCGACGGTGAAGGAAGAAGACTGATAAATGCCAAATATACCTAAAATTCATACACTTTTATGGCACTTATCTTAAGCATAATTGAGAAAAACCAACTTAAGATAATACTTTTTGTATAAAATATCACAATTTAGTATATTTGTGTTTGTATTTCCTTTTTATCTATTTTGTAGGAATTAAAATGAAGAAAAGAAGAAAAAAGATTCATGGTCAATAAAGCAAAAAAGTCAAGAAACCAAGGTGCTCAATCAGGCAGCTGAGCGTGGAACAAGCCCCGCTGAGCTGACCTGGACACCAGCCTGACCTGGACCAAACTGCTCAACCAGGTAGCTGAGCGGACTTGCTTATCCGCTCAGCCTAGCACCAGACTAGACCTGGCACGGTCAGAAATCTGCTTGACATGGTCAGACACGAGCTTGGCACAAGACCAAGATGCTGAACAAGCTGATCAGCGGTCCAACCAAGCAGCTCAACAGAGAACCAGACTCCTGACCAGATCAACAAGCACCAGGCCACGTCCCAGTCAACACGGTCAGAAGCTGTTGAACAAGCAGCTTAGCGGTGAAGCAAATGCGCTGAGCGGTGTGCATCAGACTTGACTTAACCATCAAGCAAACCATGAATTCATCCATGACCTCACCTCAAGTAGCCCACCATAGGATTTTCAGAAGTAGCTCACAATAGTTGGTCTCATAGCCCAAAACTAGCTTTGATGAGTCATACACAAAGAGGTGACTAAGCTACTTGGTCAAGGGACCAAACCCATTTGAAGGGTTTGGTTAGCTGCTTAGCGGTCCAGCTAAGCAGCTCAGTGGTCTAGCATTGATGCCTATAAATAGGAGACCATTTCCTTCGAGCAAAAAAAAGAGAATCATAACCTACCAAAAAAGATCAAAAACACTTGAAAGAAGGAAATCTCTCACGAGGAACCTCTCTTTGAAGTTCTTTCTTCATTTCTTAGTTTATAGTTTTTATTTCAAGTAAGTTTTGTAATTTTTAGTTTAGAATTCAAGAGGAGAAAAGGAGAAGGCAAATGAGATGCAAAAATCAATTTTGTACTCTCATTTGGAACTCAAAAACATCCAATCCTTCGATGAATAACTCATGCTCCTAAACATTTTCTTTTGAACAAGGTTATGTAATTTCTATTTCTTCTTAACTTACAAAAGATTGAATTTTAATCATTCAAGTTGGTGCTTTGGTTAATATTATTTGTTTGAGAAGTACTTAATGCTCTTTTTAGATTGATCACCTAAAAAATGATTTCAAGGCAATAAAATTACTTGTCTCAAACACTTAACAAATAAACTAAGAAGT
>NW_017726169.1:0-25366 GCF_001865875.1 Lupinus angustifolius
TGAATCTTGAAAGAGGTGTAAATTGTAAAATAGTAAAGTGTTATCAATAAATTTATTTGTTGAAAACACCTTTTAATATACAAAAGTGATGAAGCTAACTTACTAACTCTTATTTCTTGTTATTTACTTTCGGCATTTTATTTATTCTTTAATACCAATCTTCCTTAAGGAAGCAGTTAGGTTTCTTAATAAAATGAACCCGAAATGGAGTAAATAAATAAAAGGTCACTTAAATTTATTATTCTTTTGTTCTTTAATTATTTATTTGTATCTAACAATTAACTATTCATCACTTTTATATATTAGAATACCATTGAACGGGTGTTGGAATTTATTCCACAAAACCGAGATGGTATTCAAAGGTACTTAATAATTATATAATAAGTAATTGCTTCGATACCATTGTAACGACGTTAGAATTTATTCTAACAAAGCCGAGATGAGGCAAAGAAGGAATGACTTATTTACATGATTATTAAAGAAGTAAGTTGTAACTGGAATATTCTTGAAACCATTATACCGGCGTTAGAATTTATTCTAACAAAGTCGAGATGGCGAACAAATAATAAAACCGAGTTCTCTTATTAAAGCAAACAAAAAGAACATAACGAAAATGAGAGTATTAATATTTTTTCAAATTGACACTACTGTCAGGACGATTTGTTGAGAGAAGAAAACTCCCAATAAAAAACACTAAGATAACGCTTTCAACAAATTGACGTCGTTGCCGGAGAATTGCTTTAATAATAAAACATTTCATATTTATGTGTCATTAATCAAATAATTGTGATAAACTTATTTTTTCTTTTGTAAAAATTATTTCTTTTTTACTTTGTACAAAAATGTGGATTATTAAATATGTATATTATTGATTCACCAAATTCTTCTTGGAAAATAGAGAGAAGAACTTTTTTTGTGCATGAGCAGGAATAAACAACTTAAATTTTCTCTTGACCCTGAAATAGAGAAAACCCTCAAGAAGCAAAAAAGAGCACGAAAGAAGGTGCACAAAGCAAAAAATACCTTCCAAGAGAAAAGAACAGAGATGGCAGACAATAAAGAGTCCAGGGCAGAAAACCAAGGCATCATAGGAGGATTTTTCAATTTCAATCCCAGAAACATGATAAGAATCAGGAGACCTTCCGGTTCTCAAAGGTCGGTTGAAATGAAAACAGGGTTGGTCTAGCTCATGTACGCCAACCCTTTCGCTTGATTAGATCACGAAGATCCGTACAACCATCTCACTAAATTTTATGATTTGGTTGGTACTGCTGGGATCTCTGAAGCTAAAGAGGAGACCATCTTTCTAAGACATTTTCCGTTAACATTAATCAGAAAAGCCAAAGAATGGTTCCTTGATCTCCCGCAGCATATGCAAAATAACTAGAATACGGTGGAAGAAAAATTTATGTCGAGATATTTTCCGCAAGGAAAATTTTTGCATTTAAAAACTACAATCTCCACCTTTATCCAGCCTTCTGGGGAAAGCTTATGCGAAGCATGGGATCGATTTAAATCTATGCTCAGGAAGTGCCTAAACCATGGATTTGACGTGCAAACTCAGATTCATATTTTTATTAATGGACTTCAGTAGCAGCATAAATGGATACTAAATGCTACTGCATGCGGACAATTGATGACCAAACCTCCGCAAGAAGCCATTGAAATTATCGAATCCATGGCTTTAAATGATCAGAAATGTCAACATCAGCGAAGGCCACCACCCAGACAAGGTGGAATGCTTGAACTAAACTCAGCCGATGCTGTTTTGGCCCAACACAAATTACTTCAACAATAATTAGAAGAGGTGACCCAAAAGCTGAATGATTTACCAAAACAATTGCGGGAAAACTCAAAGAAGCAGACTTTTAGGTGTGACAACTGTAATAAGGACCATGATGCCAATGTCTGCCAGAATGAGGAGGTAATTTTATTGGGAATCCTCCAAGGCAAAATTTCCAAGGTAATTACCCTCAAGGGGGTAATAATCAATTTCAAAAGAATCAACCTTGGAAGCAAGATCCTCCTCAAAGACAAAACTTCTACCCTCAAAATAATCAATATCAGCATCCATCGCAGGACAAAAGTATCAAACTGGAGGATACTCTGAACTAGTTTATGCATATGACCCTGGCTAATCAAAAAAAACACTGATGATTCTCTTAGGAATATGGCAATTCAGATTGGCCAGCTAGCCAAAGAAATAGCTGAAAATGAAAAATCAACATTTTCAGCTAACACATAAATAAATCCTAGAGACCATAGCCATGCAGTCTTGAGAAGTGAATCTGGACCATCGGGGCAGTAGAAGTGTTGATCAATGTCAAGCTAATGACATTAAAGAAGCGCTTGCTGGGAGGCAACCCAATATATTTTCAGATGAAATATTATAATAATTCCATTTTCTACATTTTATCCTTTTTTCTAAATTTTGCGTTTAAAAGTAAAATTATATTTTTAGGGATCAAAAAAATTGGAAAATAATCTTTTGAAATAAGAGAAAAATTTTATTTTCAAAAATGGGGTATTGGGTCAATTGTGAAAAATTCAGAAATAAAAAAAGAGGCCCAAAAATATAGTCAAAGTCTTGGTCAAAGCTCGTTACTCGGTCAAGTCTGGACCACTGAACCATGTGCTCAGAGTGGGGAAGCATACGCTCAGTGTGGGGAACCATGCGCTCAGCGTCGGGACCATGCGCTCAGCGCAGGTCTGACCAGGCCAGTGCCTTGGAACCAAAAAAATCCTCAAGATAGGAGTTTTTATTTAATTTTTGACCGAATTTCTTGACCAAGGACTTCCGAATCCTATATAAACAACCATTCTTGAAACATAAGCATCAAGCAAAATTTTCTTCTTAACTCAAAAACTCTTTCTCTCAAAATTTCAAGTTTTCTCTTCACTTTCATCATGAATTTCCGAAGTTCATCAAGGAGAAGAAAGGAAGTCTCTAGGGAGAGCAACAACTCCAAATTTGTCTCCGATGATGCTAAGGAAAAATTCAAGGAAATCACACTCAAGAATGTTATAACTTTAGAAAAAATTGTCAACTTGAGTGATGATGACTTTGGAGGTTTTCTTTTCATCATAGAAAAGTTTGGAAGCTTCACATATGGTTACTATAGTACGTGTATTCCCCCTACCGAGAGCAATGGCCATTTGTGTTTCCATGTCATTAAGGTTAGTGTCTACCATATCATCAATAGGCAAAGAATGAGAGTTTTATTTCTCGTTTTGGAACACTTAGATGTAAATTGGTTTTCAAAAAAACTACACATCTCGTGAAACAAAGAATTCATGAGTTTCTAGTTCAAAAATTTTCCAACTCCGTTGCCCATATTTGTCTCACACAAAGGCACATCTATGACTTCGACTTGCATGTTTTCGTCATTGGTGTGTTGGTTGCGATTGAAGCATAGACAACCAAACAAATGTAAGTAATCATAGGAGGGTTATTGTCCAAGAAACACTTCATATGGTATTTTGCCTTTTAAAATTATGCTTGAAGTGTGATTGATCAAATAGCATGCTGTCAACATACACTTTCTCCAAAAATCAATAGGCAAATTACCTTGGAACCGTAAAGCTTGTTCAACATTAAGAATATGGCGATGTTTGCATTGGACCCTCCCATTTTGCTGAGGGGTGCTTGTACATGAAGTTTGAAACACTATTCATGATCTAGAAAATAATTTCTCATTCAAATGAATTTTGTTTCATAATCACTTCTCACAGCTTTAACTCGATTGTGATATTGATTTTCTACTGTAGAAAAGAAATTTGTCAGCAGTTTGGTCGCTTCTTTCTTATCAATTATCAAATAGATCTACACCGCATGTGAGTAATTGTCAACAATAATAAGAAAATATGAAGCCCCACAAGATGAACGAGTTCTATATAGACCCTATAAATCACAATGTATCAAATCAAATATATGAGAAACTTTATTATTACTCAAAGGAAATGTTTCTCCAGTTTCCTTTGCTCTTTGACATATATGATAGACTTTATTCTTAAAATCACTAATTCCACTTCTACTATCATTAGAAATTAGTTGATTAGTGTTCCAAGACGGATGTCCCAACCTCTTGTATCATACTTCTAGTTTATTCATTCCTTCAACTTTGCATACTTTCTTCTTGGGGGCTTCTTGAAAAAGATAGAGTTCATTCATTCGTTCACGTGAACCAATCAGCATCTTCGAGGTTCGATCATGTATATCAAGTAGATTACCAGTAAACTGGATATTATAGTTTGATTCATCTGACAATTGTGATATAGAAATCAAGTTGCATTTGAACTGAGTTACATAATGTACATGCTCAAGATTTAAATTATCATAAAGTTTTATTGTTTCTTCCTTAGTAGAGACGGTAGTGTGTCCATTTGGAAGTCCAACAGGACATCCAGACATGCCCCTCATATTGCATAGGTGTTGGAAATCCCCTATCATGTGATTTGATGTTGCATTGTCAAGTATCCAAGGCAAAAGCTTTTTCTTCTGAGCATCTTTGGCACTTAAAGATATCACAAAACCTTGAATTCATCATGTATGCCATATATACTTCTCAAGGTTTTTTTCTATTGACTCTGGTACCATGTAAAGAAATGAATTCAGATATTTTATTCATCAATGGTGCATTGTTTATATACACAAAATTGTTCCTAAAATATTTCACAGGCTCTAACAACTCTAACAAAACAAATATTTTTACATATCACCTTTATATTTGATTTTAGGATACTAAGAACCTAATCAATTTATTTACATTTCTACTTCAGATTTGATTTGAATTTAGGTTAATAATAACCAACTTTGTAAACAATCTGCTTACAAAGATTTGTTTTATTATTACTGCATTAAAATGTGTTATGTAAGAAACTAGCAGTGCATTCTTACCAATCTCGTAATTTATATTGTGCTTGTTTCTACTTTGGTATTCATGAACACACATCCAACTCATGTTATATTATAAATATGGTGTTCACCAATTTGATTATAGTTGGATTATTACGGGATACAATCCCAAATTAATTTTCCATTATAGGTATGCTTTAAGACCAAATTAGCTTGTGGTTATTTGAATAGTGGGTGATAGGAGTACTATTAGCAAATTGGGTGAAGTTCATGAGTCCTGCCCACACTTATTGGACAGACAGAGTATGAAATATGTGTCCATCCGTCCTAAAATATCTAACTAAAATGCTCTTTTTGTCCTTAGACTTTTGAAACGGGAAAAATGTGCGTTATTAAAAATATTGGCCAAGACGTCCAATTAACATGGAAGCCCATTGTAAGTGTAATCCTTAGAGAAGGTTGAACTATGTTTGAGTTCACGATGTTAGTTCTTTTACCATGTCTAGGTTCTTCGTTTTTATTCACAAATACTTTAATTTCAAATCATGACTGTGAATCATATATATATATTCTCACTAAATCTGATATATGAATTCAGAATTAATTTCTCACTCAATTTGATATATGAATTCAGAATTAATTTCTCACTCAATCTGATATACGCATTCAGATTCTAACTTAAAAGGGAAAGACGATCAATCTAAAGGAGATATATGTATTGGCAATCTAAAGGTACTCACACACACATATATGTGTGTTTATATAAGCATTTTTTGAATTACAATATATACATTATATAATTCTCATCTTCATTCTATGGATTAAATAATTGAGACTTTGTTCCCTTTTATATATAAATAATTGAGACATTTTTCCCTTTTATGTATAGAATATGTTGGAGTTGAAGCAAGTACCTTGAATACTGATGATGTTATATAAAATGAGTTTATCAAGGATTAGAATGAGCATGAAGTTGAACAGAATGAGAATCATTCACTTAATATGAAAAAGACAAGACAAACAAAGAACATATGTTGAGATATTTTACAATAATAGAGAAGTTGGGAGGTGAGATTAAAAATGTTTAATGTATCGCTTTCAAACAAGAGTACTTAACTTATGGTTCTAAATTTGAGACAAATTCTATGAATCTTAACATGAAAGACTACAAAAAATGAAGTTTGAAAATGTTGGTCATAGATGTTAGATGGTCAAATAAGATTGAAATCTAATGTGATAGATCAAATGATATCACGTGAGATGTGGGCTTATGCAGTAATTGTTCATGATTTGCCATTTAATTTTGTTAAGGTTAAAAAGGTTGGAGCTTGGGTGAATTACTAGAACCCAAATTGTCTTCCTATTTCTAGAATTATTACAAAGGTAGATGTGATAAAAATTTACATGCGTGAAAAGGAAAAATTGAAAGGAACATTTGCAAATATTCCTAATAAGATATGTTTAACTTCTGATAAGTGGACAAATTGTACTACTAAGAGCTACCTATTTAATAGCTCATTTTATTGACAAAGATTGGACGTTGAATAGCAAAACTCTCAACTTTTATCACATGCCTCCTCGTTAATCTGGTTTTAGAATGTGTGCGGTGATATTACCTTTTTTGAGGGAGTGGGAAATTGAAGGATTTTTTATTTAACCTTGGATAATGCAACTCCCAGTGACACCTTGGTTACTACCTTGAAGAATAAACTTGTTGATAAGAATGGGTTGGTGGCCGATGGAGAATGTTTTCATGTGTGTTGTTCTGCACACATTCTAATTTTGACTATTTAAGATTTGTTGGAAGTAGCTAGTGATGCCTTTCAAAAAAATAGAGATAGTGTAAGTATGTGAAAGGTTCAGAAACAAGGAATAACATACTTAGAAAATATGTTGAAGACATTGAAGGTATTAATAATCTGGTTGACTTGGAATTAGATATGCCCAGTTAGAGAATCAATCCTTAATCCCCTGATTCTTGGATCCTATGATCAAGGATGATCATAAGTATCATGATATGAATAAGTCAATCCATATAGTTAAGCTATTATTGATCATACTACCTTAATGTAATCAATAGCATTAGTCAATTGTAATCATCATAGGATCATTGTTATAATGACTAGCATGATTGTAGGATCAACACCTCTTGTTATTATTGTATATATTCATGTACTCATCTATGTACCAAGATATAAAAAAGATATACATTCTTCACTTTTCTAACTTGGCATCAGAGCGCTTAAGCCTTGAAGGCTCTGGATCCAAAAACAAACCATGTCAGCCGCTGCCTACTCCAACCACAAAAATGATCTTCCATCCAATGTATATGTCAAGCTTGACAGAGACAACTTTCCACTATGGAAATCACTGGTGTTATCTCTCATCAGGGGTGCCAGACTCAATGGTTACATGCTAGGAAAAAAGGAGTGCCTTGAAGAATTCATCACTACTGTAGATTCAAGCAGAAAGTCCAATTCTGACTTTGAAGAATGGCAAGCATATGATCAACAACTCTTTGGTTGGTTGATAAATTCAATGATTGTTGACATAGAAACACAGTTATTACACTGTGAAGCATCAAATGAACTTCAGGGTGAAGCTCAAAGTTTAGTCGATGCTCACACAAGGTCACGAGTTACTTACCGCAAATCTGAGTTCCATAGCACCAGAAAAGGAGGCATGAAAATGGAAGACTATCTATTCAAAATGAAAAATCTGGCTGATAAACTCAAACTTGTAGGCAATCCTATCTCAAATTATGATCTAATCATTCAAACTCTGAATGGTTTGGACTCTGAATATAATTTTGTAGTTGTCAAACTATCTGATCAAACTACACTCAGTTGGGTCGATCTACAGGCTCAATTGATAACCTTTGAAAGTAGAATTGAGCAACTAAACAACCTCACCTATATAACCCTCAATGCAATAGAAAATGTTGTTAACAAAGTTGATCACAAGGGCAACAGGTTTAATACAAACAAAAGCTGGAGAGGTTCCAATTTTAGAGGTTGGGGAGGAGGCAGAGGAAGAGGTAGAACATCTAAGCCAACATGCCAAGTCTGCAACAAGATTGGACACACAACAATGCGCTACTACTACAGGTGATAAAGCCTACTCAAGCTCTAATGATTCAACAGAAAATGATAAACAAGGACCTCACATTGCCTTCCTAGCTTCTCAAAACTTAGTTCAAGATTATGACTGGTACTTTGATAGTGGTGCAAGTAACCATGCATCACACCAAACTGATAAGTTTCAAGATCTGACTGAACATCATGGTAAGAATTCTCTAGTAGTTGGAAATGGTGAAAAGTTAGAGATTATTGGAACAGGCTCCTCAAACTAAATTCAATCAACTTATATGATGCTTTATATCTGCCTAACATTACCAAAAACCTATTGAGTGTGTCTAAACTAGCTGTTGATAATAATATTGTTGTTGATTTTGATGCAAAATCTTGTTTTATGAAGGACAAGCTGACAGGGAAGGCAATTCTTAAAGGGAAACTTAAGAATGGCCTATATCCTCTCTCAGGAATAGAAAGAGACTCGTGTGCTTATGTATCTATCAAGGAAGGCTGGCATAGGAAACTTGGACACCCTAATAGTAAAATCTTAGACAAAGTCTTAAAAGACTAAAATGTAAAATTATCACCTAGTCATCATCTTAGTTTTTATGAGGCTTGTCAGTATGGCAAGATGAATTTTTTACTTTTTAAATCATCTTCCTCTCATGCTTAGGAAATCCTTGAATTGATTCACGCTGATGTATGGGGTTCTGCACCAACAATATCATCATCTGGTTTTAAATATTATGTCCATTTCATTGATGATTTCACTAGGTGTACATGGATTTACCCTTTAAAACAAAAATCAAAGATTGCACATGTCTTCATTCAATTCAAAAACATGGTAGAAAATCAGTTCAAGAAAATGATTAAAACAATTCAACGTGATGGTGGTGGTGGTGAATATAAGGTTGTTCAGAAGCATGTTATAGAATCAGGAATGCAATTCAGAATGTCATGTCCATATACATCGCAACAAAATGGCATACACATTACAGAACTTGGCTTGACACTATTAGCACAAGCTAAAATGCCTCTAAATTACTAGTGGGAAGCATTATCCATTACAACTTTCCTTATAAACAGGTTGCCTTCACTAGTCACTCAAAATAAAAGTCCTTATTCTTTACTACATAAAAAGGAACCTGACTACAACAACTTCAAAACCTTCGGATGTGACTGCTACCCTTGTCTCAAGCCTTACAATCAACACAAGTTGCAGTTCCACATAACTAGATGTGTGCTCTTAGGCTACACCAACTCTCACAAAGGCTATTAGTGTGCAAATTCTCATGGAAGAATCTTCATATCAAGACATGTAGTCTTCAATGAACATCACTTCCCATTCCATGATGGCTTTCTTAATACAAGAGTCCCTCTAAAAACACTAACTAATAGTCCATCTATCCTTTTTCCATTGCATGTTACAAGTACAGCACTTAGAGAAGATATTGTTCCAGCTAAAAACAACTCGAATATTGAACAAGAAGCAATTGAGAACTCACAAGATTCCAATGAACAAGTTCAAGATAATGATATTGAACCTACTGAACTAGATACAATCACAGGCCCTACCAAACAAGTTCAGGATAATGATACTAAACATGTTGAACAAGACACAATCACAGGCCCTCAGTAAAGATGGGATCCACAAGCCAAAGCTACCATATGTTGGATTAGCTGAAAATTGTATAGAAGAAATGAACCACAAAATGCAAAATAAGCTTTCACAAGACCACACTAGAAATAAGCCATGCACAAGGAAATTCAAGCACTGATGATCAATCAGACTTGGACTCTAGTACCATATCAAGACCAAGAAAGCATCATTGATTCCAAGTGGGTTTTCAGAACCAAATACAAAGCAAATGGCACAATTGAAAGGAGAAAAGCTAGATTAGTTGCAAAAGGATTGCAACAAACATATGATTTAGACTATGAAGAAACTTTAAGTCATGTTGTCAAAGCCAACACAATCAGTTCACTGCAATTGGGAGGTAAAACAACTTGACATAAATAATGCTTTTCTACATGGATATCTAAAGAAAACTGTATATATGCATCAACCAGAAGGTTTTGTAGATCCAACCTAACATAATCATGTCTACAAATTGTCTAAAGCATTATATGGACTTAAACAAGCACCTAGAACCTGGTTTGATATACTCAAAAATGCCTTGGTGAGCTGGGGTTTTTAGAACACCAAAAGTGATACCTCACTCTTCACTCTAAGTGGTACAAATCATATCACTTTTCTTCTAATATATGTTGATGATATAATACTGACAAGGAACAACACCAAAATCTTAGAAGCTTTTGTCAAACAACTCAATATTGTGTTCTCCCTAAAGGATCTTGGTCACTTACATTATTTCTTGGGCATGGAAGTTCACAGAGATGCAAGTGGTATGTACTTAAAGTAGTCAAAGTACATAAAGGATTTGCTAAGAAAATTCAAGATGGAAAGTGCATCATCATCTCCAACTCCCATGGTTACTAGCAAGCAGTTTGTAGTTGAAGGGGAAAAACTACAAAATCCAATTGTATTCATACAAGCCATAGGAGCATTATAGTACTTGACAAACACAAGACCTGATATTGATTTTTTTGTCAACAAGCTTAGTCAATTCATGAGCTCTCCAACTTTAAATCACTGGCAGGGTATAAAGAGAATTTTTAAGGTATCTTCAAGGCACCATTTAATACTACCTACATATTAAATGCTCTACTGATCTAGACATAACATGACTTTTAGATGCAGACTAGGCCACTAGTGTGAATGATCGAAAGTTTATGGCAGGTAAATGTTTTTTTCTTTGAGAAACACTTGTTCCTTAGTCCTCAAGAAAGTAGAAAGTAGTCTCAAGGTCCAACACAAAATCAAAATATAGAGCCTTGACTGACTTATCTACTGAAATAGCTTGGACTTGTTCATTCCTTACTAAAACTCCATCAGCCAAGGAAACCGACATTGTGGTGTGATAACTTGAATGCCAAGGTATTAGCTTCAAATTCAGTCATGCATGCTCGATCAAAGCATATTGAAATTGATGTGCATTATATCAGATATCAAGTATTACAAAACAAAGTCATTGTATCATATGTTCCATCATCTGATCAAATTACTGACTACCTCACTAAAGCCATAACACATGCACAATTCAATCAATTTAGAGATAAACTTGGGGTGACTCCTTCACCATCTGTTTGAGAGGGGGAGTTAGAGAATCAATCCTCAATCCCCTGATTCTTGGATCCTATGATCAAGGATGATCATGAGTATCATGATATGAATAAGCCAATCCCTATAGTTAAGCTATTATGTAATCATACTACCTTAATGTAATCAATAGCATTAGTCAATTGTAATCATCATAGGATCATTGCTATAATGACTAGCATGATTGTAGGATCAGCACCTCTTGTTATTATGGTATATATTCATGTACTCATCTATGTACCAAGATATAAAAAATATAGACATTCTTCACTTTTCTAACTTGTTCATTAGATGAAATTCAACTTATACATTGCTTCATATTTCTCTCAAATACAAACATGATTTGATGATTTTCCATTGTATAATCCTACTTATTGATATTGTCATTCGGTACAATATTGGACAAGAGCACACATAATTTGTGATTTCTTATGTTCACTCTTTCAAATTACTGAATTGATCTCTACCATATCATATCCTACTATTAACTTATACTTCAGTCAAGTTTAGAAAATTCATTGTTATTCTTAAAATTTTAAATAATGAAGATGAAGTTGTAAAGAAATTGGGTGAGAAGATGATTGTGAAGTTTAACAAATATTAGGATGACTATAGTGGTGTGCTTGTTATGAGAGTGGTTCCTGAGCCATAAATGAAAGCACATTCTTCTTGAAAAGTATGCAAGCAACAATTTTTCTAACTCAATTGTGCAAATAAGAATCACAACTACAAAGATTCCAACTTCAAGTACGTGAGTTTCAGCATAAAAAGGGATCTTTGATGTAAGTTTATTTACATTTATCCATTGATATTTTAATTGTTTTATATTTTTTGATTTGTTTGTTAATTATTATCAAATTTTATATGAATTGAAAAAACATAAGCTACGTCTCATAAGTCAAGCCGAAAAGTCTCAACTAGATGCATACTTTGATGAACCAATTTGGGAGAATAACTTCAATGAAGATTTAGATGTCTTGGAAAGGTGGAAGTTTAGAACAGCTCATTTTCCCGATTTATCATTAACGACTCATGACTTGCTAAGTATTCTCATTACTTTTGTTGCATCTAAATATGCATTTACCATTGGTGCATGCATCCTTAGCAAATATAGGAGTCATCTCTTACCAAAAAACATTCATGCTTTGATTTGTTCTTGCAATTGGTTGCATGGTTATGTTGAAAATGATAATTAATTCCAACTAACATTTGAATTATGTTGAATCATAATTTACATTTACATTTACTTGTTTTCTTTGAATGATGATAATGATTTATATTCAAGGCCACTGATGATTTATTAAGAATAAGGAGCAAGGAACATCTAATATTCTTGATATGAATATGATTACTCAATGATGAGTTGATGATACTTGACTTTTATTATTATTATTATTATTATTATTATTATTATTATTATTTATTTGACCTTTAAACTAAGACTACAAGTCAACAATGGTAATTGTGATAGTTATGGTTAATGGAAAATTTGTATTTAAAGATATATTTACCTTATTAAACCAATATTCTTCTATAATGTTTAAAAATCTAGAAAGTATTGAGAGTTTGATTTCATAATGATGTAAATAGCATGCAGTTTTATAATGATCTAGATAGTGTTGAGAAATAGACTGAGCATCTACTATATCATTTTGGAAATTCATTTTAGTATAGGGTGGCCTGTAAGCCCACCATGCCCATGTTTAGGACGGGAAGTCATGCCCTATTTAAAATTGGGCATGCTCATGATCACCCTAATGTAGGTGGTCATTGCGTGAGCATGGGCATGGTATTCCAAATTGGCAATACTAGCTAGGAGAGAGCATATGTTGGGTTGGGTCGGGTTGGGTTGGGTCGGGTAAGGTTTGTCTCATACCCAATCATAAATGTTGGTCGAGTTATTTTTTGAATCTGAGTTTGTCCCTAGACCCAAGGCTAACCCAACACTATATGTCAACCAGACCAACTTTTAGATAAAATCTTCTCAATATTAATTATAATTACGAATATGTAATTTGACATTTGAAATGATATATATATGTAAGAAATTTTTAATCAATTACTTATATGTATATATGATGAAAATATTAGAGAATTAATGATACTTTGGGTCAAGAGATGTCATTACTTTGTATAAAGTTGAATATGTACATACAAACATGATGAATGGGCGACAATATAACGAGTTGGGACAAATCATATTTGTCCCTTGTTCGACCCTAAATATTGATTGGGTCTAATTTTTTACCCGAACCTAGACTCGATGAAACCCAACCATATTCGAGTCCAGTTATGGCCGCTCAAACTGAGTGATCGGGTAAAGTCGGTCCTGCTCACCCCTAGTGGCTGCTCAAGACATATGACCAGAGATAAATAGAAAGTTTGTTGAATTGTATCTGAAGGAAAAACGCAAGTTACATATGGAGACAACAACAAAGATAAAATAATTTGAGCCGGAAAAATTGGCAACACTTATAATTTTCTAGTTAAAAATATTCTATATGTTGAAGGTTCAGAACATAACCTCTTAAGCATTAGTCAACTTTGTGATAAAAAACATAAAGTAATTTTTAACTTCAATTCGTGTATGATCATAAACAACATAAATAATGAAATTAAGTTTATAACTCTTAGAATTAGTAATAACTATAATATTGATGTGAATGATATTGCTTATTCTCAAGTTGATGGGGTATCTTCTAAGGAAGATGATATATGGTTATGGCATAAGATAACCATCTCAATAATATTTAGAGTAAATTACACTGACACTCCTTGAGTTTTATCGAAATTACAAAAATCACCTCTCATTTTTTACACCTGCAGAGACCCCCCCCCCCCCATTTTTAATATTTTCATTACATTGATCATCCCTGCACGAGAAATAAGTGTAATCTTTCTAAACAAAAAAATATGATAAATGCAATTAAGTTAAACAAAACATGGTATATGGTGGAGACAAGTCCAAATAATATATGAGTTCATACATCTTTATTATTTTTGGTTCATTTCGATATAATATAAGAGTGTTTTAAAACAATATCTCTTTAGAACTGTTGATGCATTTTGTAACCAAAAATAATGAAGATAGATTGATTTGTATATTATTTGTACTTGTCTCTATAATATATCATTTTTTTTAACTTAATTGCATTTATCATATTTTTTGTTTAAAATATTACACTTATTTCTCATATAGGGTGGTCAGTGTAATAAAAGTATAAAATCTAGGAGGGTTTGTGTAGGTGTAGAAAAATGAGGGGTGATTGGTGTAATTTCACTAAAACTCAAGTGGTGTCAAAATAATTTTCTCTAATATTTATTACAAAGAATCTATTAATTGGTTTACTAAAAATCTAATTTAAAGTGGATATGATTTGTGATGCTTGTCAAAAGTACAAACAAACTAAAAGCTTATTTTTATTTTCTACTAAGAGTAAACCAATATAAAACAAGTCATGTATTATTCTCTCTACACCTAAACTCTTTACTACTTTTGATTATATCTAACCATAGGGACTTAAAGTTGTTGTGAATTAACACTTTCGAATTATTTTATGATTGGCATCTCTTTATACTTGTTTGTGAAAAAGTTTAACAATGAACAATTTTTAAAACATAATAAATATAGCCCTTGCTCATGTGTTTGCTTGTATCAACTTCAACATATTTTCATATAAAAGGCAATTAAATATCAATTACTTTAACATAGTATGCTTCTTAAATATAATTATTTTTTATCTATTAAAATATCAAGAAAGACATGAGATTAATAAGTTGGTTTCACTAAAAATAATTTCCCCTTGAAAACACAATAAGTTGGTTCCGATAAATCTTTAAGAAAGTCATTTATCACTTTGAGATTCACATACGTTATCTCTATTCTACAATCATATTTACATGTCAATGTCAAACGAGTTTTTGATATTTTCTTTATAGAAGATAGAGAAAGGTGAGTATTGTGATATCTTCTCACAGGTCAAGAGAAAGAAGAGTCAATGTGAGTTTTTCTCTAGAAGTTGTGGGCATCAACGTTTAGAGCTTGAACAACATAATTATGATCAAATTTTGAAGTGTTCTTGTAAACAACATTTGATTCTACATAATTGAAAATCCTCAAATCATAAAGATGGGACTAGATGTAGTATTGGTAGATTGGCGTGAACTAGGATAAAATTAACATGTTAGTTCCTATTGGAACTTGCTTTGTGGAGGCCATTAGTATGGATTTTTGGGTGTGAAATAAAAAAAAAAACTCACAAGTCCCTCATAAGAAGAACTTTGAATAAAACTAACAAGTCTCACAATGGATGGTGGATGAACTTGGAAAATAGAATTGCACATGTAGCCAAATTGTGGGAATTTTGAGAACTGACACTAGTAGTCAGATTATGAGAAAATAGAATTGGTATGAGTAGTCCTATTGTGGGCATTTCAAGAGTTGGCACTTTTAGCCATATTGTGGTGGGTGTATTCAAGATCGGTTCTTACACTATAGTTAGAATTCGATAATCGAGAATTGGATTGTTTTATCCTGGGGATGGCGTGGTTGATAGTCTACTTGCACAATTGGGCAATGCCACAAAATGTCTTAAAGAGAGCGACCTGGTCATGACTCAGCCAATAAGTATTATTTGGTGTCATTTAGAATTGTTGCAAGCTACGGTTCTAACAATTTTAAGATGTTTTCCACTGCAATGGCATTCATAGAGAATATTACTAGGCCAAAGAGCTTTGACCTTAACAAATGATTTCATTTTAATGGGACTAATTTAAATGGTGACAACATAAGATGAAATTCTTTTTCACCATGAGAAAAGTTGCACACGTTGTGAAAATTGATGTCCTAGTGGTGCCAGAAAAAACTGAAAAATATGAGAAAGATAAACTCACTATTGGCATAGCTCTTTGGAATGAAAATGATTACCTATGTAAGAATTTCATTATGTATGGGTTTTCTAATGATCTATATGATTACTACAGCCAGACAAGTTTGCCAAATTAATTTGGTATGTACTGGAGAAAAATATGATATAGAGGAAGGTGAGACTAAAATCGCAAGAATATTCTATGAATGTGTATTCATTGGGTATGTTGTAAACACCAAGACGTATAAGATTTATGACCTTAACACAAAAGTGATCATTGAGTCTAACGATGCTGATTTCAATGAAAATAAATTCCATTTTAAATTGAGAAATAGTGGGGATACATCAAACAGTCACATACATGTGATTAAAGATAGTGATAAAAATGAAGGGTTAGAAATAGAATCTAGAAAAAGTAAGAGAGCAAGAACTACTAAAGAGTATGAACCTGATTATATGGTTTATGTGTTAGAAGATTATCCATTCAATCTCCAAGAAGCTTTAACTTCTTTAGATGTTGATTTTTGGCAAGAGGCTATAAATGATAAGATGGAGTCTCTAGAGTCTAACAAGACCTGACATTTATCTGACATACCTCCTGGTTGCAAACCTATTGGATGTAAGTGGGTATTGAAAAAGAAACTGAAACTTGATGGCACAAATGATAAATACAAGGCTCGTCATGTAGCCAAAGGTTTTAGGCAAAGGTATATTGTAGATTTCTTCGACACATTTTCACCTATGATTAGAAAAACATCCATTACAGCACTAATATTGCTCACTACAATACATGATTTAGTAGTACATCAAAAGGATGCTAAGACAACTTTTCTTAAATATTCATATGGAAGAAGAAATATATATGAGCATCTTGAAAGTTTTATAATACATGGCCAAGAAAATAAGGTCAACAAGTTAGGTAAGTCGTTGTATGGTCTTACAAACACCTAAATAGCAGTATGAAAAGTTTGACAATTTAATTGTCTTGAATGGATATAAGGTAAATAAAAGTAACAAATGTATTTATTGCAAATCAGAAAATGATATTTGCACTATCATATATCTCTATATAGATGACATACTCATATTTGGTTCCAACATTCATGTTGTGAATAATGTGAAATCTTTGTTGTGTAACAACTTTGATATGAAAGACCTTAGAGAGGCAAGTGTAATCTTAGGTATAAATATTACTAGGTCATAAGAATGAATTTCTTTGGATCAATCTTACTATGTGGAGAAGATCTTAAATAAATAAAAATATGTTGACTGTAAATCTGCTAGCACACCATATGATCCAAGTGTAAAACTTTTAAGGAACATTGGTGATGGTGTAAGACAAAATGAGTATACTAGCATCATTGGTAGCCTTCGATATATCGCCGATTGCACTAGAATCGACATTGCCTATGTTGTGAGATTATTATATAGGTTACCGATAGAACTATTATGGAGCATTGGCATGCTATAGAAAGGGTAATGAGTTACCTTAAGAAAAAAGTAAACCTTAGATTACATTACTAAAGGCTTCTAGCTGTACTAGAAGAATTCAGCAATGCTAATTAGCATACTCTTTCAGATGATTCTAAAACAATCAGTAGTTAAATATTTAGCATAGCTGGTGGGGTTATTTCTTGAAAGTCAAATAAAAATATTATTTTGGCTCAATCCACTAGGAAAGTGGAGTTGATAGCACTAGTAACAACTAGTGAAGAAGCAAGTTGGATGAGAAGCTTACTTACAGAGATTCCCCTATGGGAAAAACTGATACCAATTGTGCTGGTCAACTATGATAGTACTACAGTCATTGTAAAGATTGAGAACTACTTTTATAATGGTAAGAAATGACAACTATGTCGTAAGCACAAAATTGTTAAAGAGTTACTATCTATAAGAGTTGTTAGAGTGTATCATATATTCACCAAAAAAATTATGATCACTCATGATGGTAACCTGACCTAACTGATTAGAGATCCCAAGAAATTGGTTCAATGGGTAATAACAAGTTATGAAGTAATATGAGAATGAACATGCTATAAAATTATGAGAAGCATGATTCATGCAGTATATGTAAGGATGAGTTAAAATCTTAATGATATATATTCTCCAATTGGAGTGGAGTACCTAGACTACATGAATATTCTTGATAGACTCACCTATGTGAAAGTAGAAGTGAGAGTCACTTCTTATGAAATTTAGGGGCATAAATTTTTAGAGCGTTCACTATACTAGGATAGACATGCATGATCTTCAACATAGGGTTTTACATAATACACCTTTGAAAAGATTGTGTGTGGTTTGATATTGGAGATAAAGTTCAAAACTAGGAGTCACTATAGTAAAATCTGGATCTTATTCATTATGCAAAGGTTCAAGTCGCATGACACCTTTGTTTACGCACAATCTTATTGAGACCATAAGGAAATCGTTTTTTTAATTTCAAGTGAAGGATTGTTGGAACTTGCTTTGTTAGAAGCCATTAGTGGGGAATTTTGGGTGTGAAATCAGAAAAACTCAACTCCCACATAAGAAGACTGTTGAAAAAAAAAACTCACAAAGTCCCATATTAGATGGTGAAAGAACTTGGAAAAAATATCATGCTATAAATATAAGTCTCATCCTTCATATTTTCTTGTCCCAAGTTGAGTACTCTCTTACACGACTTCTTCTTTCTACCTCATAATCTATGCCAATACATTTTCGGCCTACTTCTCTCTCTTTCTTTTCATGGTACTAGAATTGGCAGAAGTAGCCAAAATTTGAGAATTTCGAGAACTGACACTAGTTGTTAGATTGTGGGAAAATAGAATTGAAATAGATAGCCAAATTGTGGGAATTTTGAGAGCTCACACTAGTAGTGAGATTGTGGGAAAATAGAATTAGCACGGGTAGGCCTACTGTAGGCATTTCGAGAATTTGCACTAGTAGCCATATTATGGTAGGTGAATTCGAGATCGGTTCTTGTAGTGTAGTATGAATTCGATAACAGAGAACTGAGTTCTTTTATCCTTGGGACAGTGTGGTTGATAGTCTTCTTGCACATTTTGGATAGTGTCACGAAACTTCTTAAAGAGAGCGACCTGGTTGTGACTCAGCCAATAAGTATTCTTTCGTGTCATTTAGAATTGTTATAAGCTACAATTACAACAATTTCTCTATCTTTAACTCTTTAATTTTGATTTATCACTTTTCTTTTGTATCATTATCTTGTATGTCATTGCATAAATTTATTATGATTCTAATAGTTATGAAATTCTTGATTCATCCTTGTTTCTATATGCTTACATTGATTTTCAGTTTCATATTGAGAATTGATCCCACTATTACAAAAATGTTGCGAAAGCATAAAATGAAATTTGTAAATATTTCTCATTGATTTATCAAGGCGTGAAAAACCTAATTTATAGTGTAAACTAACTAGCTAACTATCTAGCTAATAAACACATGTTATAAAATAATTCAACATGTTTTAAATGTGTAAAATGTGATAAAATATAGTAGCTTTCTTCTCCAATAGCCCCCCTCAAGCTGGAGGGTAAATGTCAATTGACTCCAGCTTGATAATTCGATTTGATATCATGACAATGTAATAGATTGAAATATCGATCCTAACATGATTGGAATTTCTCAATCACTTGATCTTATTGTTGTTGTTGATGATCTTATTGATCTTCTTGTTGTTATTGTTGTTGGTCTTGTTGTTGTTGTTGATCTTGTAGATCTTGTTGTTGTTTGATCTTGTTGTTGTTGGTGTTGTTGTTGTTGTTGTTGTTGAAGCATGAGCCATTATGTTGCCTCAATGTATAATTGCATTACTGGCTCAGCAATCTGTTTCCATCGAAGTCAGGCACAGAAAACAAGCTTCTCATCCTGGTTTTTTATTAGTCTTTGCAAAATAACCATGCTCAGCAGCCATTCTGATGTGAACCCAAATGAGCCAAAATTGGATCATGATGAACTAAGATGCATTGGTGGTCCCATGACAAGGGCAAAGTGGGGAAAATAATTCCCAACCCTTTTAGTGGGAACGTCCATGTTCTAAGCATGGCTAGGACATATTTATTATGTCCTAAGATGGTTCAATCAAGCTTTTAATATGTCTTTATGTTATTTGAATTTCAGAATAAATGATTCTTTGAAAGGCATTAATTGCAGTCAACACCATTAAAGATGGCATGGGAATTCCGTGCAACTCATTCAAATCAAGTCAAGGGTGGTTAATTCTATGGAGTAATTCGTGCAAGGCTTAAATTTTAGTCAAGCATGATTAATCCTTGAAATGTATTTCGTGCAACTCATTCAAAACAATTCAATGGAGATTAATTCATGATGTGTGTTTGTGCAAACCATTAAATCACTTCAAGAGTGTTATTCATTGGAGTTTTTCGTGCAAGACCATTAAACAAGTCAAGCATGGTTAATTCAAGGTATAATTTTTGTGCAATGCATTCAACCAAATCAAATGCACAATTCAAAACTCACATTAACTCATGAAGACCAAGGCATTCAAGGGTAGCCGAATTCTTCCCAAAGAATTAGGGAATTCTAGACCAAAATGCATTTGTTACTCTCAATTTCATGGAACTCAAGATTCCCATTAACTCATGTGGACCACAACTTTCAAAGGGGGCTGAATTCTTCACAAAGGAGTAGGGAGTCCTAGGCTAAATGCTTTGTTCCTATCAAATCAATTAAGGCACTTCATAGAATTCAAATTTTCCAATTAATTCATATGAATGGGGAACTCAAGCTTGATAAATATGGGTGGAATTTTCGTGCAATACATCCAACCAAGTTAAATGCACAATTCAAAGTTCAAATTGCCTCTTTAACTCGTGGGGACCACAAGCATTCAATGATGGCCGAAATTCTCCAAGGAATTAAGGAATCTTAGACTAAAGTGCATCACTCCTTCATGGAAATTCAAAGTATCTTTCATTTGTAATTTAATTACTTAGTAATTCCCATGTGGGATATTTACTTGCATTATTTTCGTGTTGAACATGGCTGGAAGGGATCCAATGTAACCAGCCATGTATTAGGATTAATTTAGTCCAAAAATAAGCCTTGATTCATGGTAGAGTCACGTGGGAACCATCATGGTTTGCCTATAAGTGTACTTCTAATTTGTTGAATGAAACTAACTTATATTTTGAGTAAAAATTAGAAGGTTAATTCCTTTTGTGTGAGAGTATTTCTTCTCCAAACTTCTTGGCTGAACCAAGATTAAAAATTCTTATCAAGAACCACGTTCTTGTGGCGAAAATCACCTGGCTTATCAACACCATTGTTGTGGCGCTATTCACCCTTCATTTCTTACCATCTTCTTTTATCCTAGATTGTTTATCAAAATGTTTTAAATGTGTAAAATGTGATAAAATGTGGTAGCTTTCTTCTCCAATAGCCCCCCTCAAGCTGGAGGGTAAATGTCAATTGACTCCGGCTTGATAATTCAATTTGATATCATGACAATGTAATAGATCGAAATCTCGATCCTAACATGATTGGAATTTCTCAATCACTTGATCTTGTTGTTGTTGTTGATCTTGTTGTTGTTGTTGATGATCTTGTTGATCTTCTTGTTGTTATTGTTGTTGATCTTGTTGTTGTTGTTGTTATTGTTGATCTTGTAGATCTTGTTCTTGATCTTGTTGTTGTTGTTTGATGTTGTTGTTGTTGGTGTTGTTGTTGTTGTTGAAGCATGAGCCATTATGTTGCCTCAATGTATAATTGCATTACTAGCTCAGCAATCTGTTTCCATCGAAGTCAGGCACAAAAAACAAGCTTCCCATCCTGGTTTTTTATTAGTCTTTGCAAAATAACCATGCTCAGCAGCCATTCTCAACATTTCACATGAGAAAAACCATTTAATAAGAGTCTTTTTCTCCTTTCAACTTATAATGAAAACACAATTCTTAGTATCTCTTCAGCTTCTTCAAATGCGCAGCTTCTTTCCAGTTTCACATGTTGAATTGTTGACGGTGATTCATTGTTGAATCATAGAAGAAAGATAATAATGCTCCTAGAACCCAAGAAAGATATGAAAGAAATGCTTAAAGAAGAAAGAAAGAGAAAGATAATAATTATTGTAAAATGCACAGAGGTAACCAAAACCTAAAGACTCTGATACCATATTGCGAAAATGTTGCGAAAGCATCAAATGAAATTTGTAAATATTTCTCATTGATTTATCAAGGTCTGAAAAACCTTATTTATAGTGTAAACTAACTAGCTAACTAACTAGCTAATAAACTAATAAACACATGTTGTAAAATAATTCAACATGTGTTAAATGTGTAAAATATGTAAAATGTGTAAAATGTGATAGTTTTCTTCTCCAATACCCACCAATTTTTAAGAAAAATAATTGGTTCTAGAATATATGTAATTAATTATCAATTGGTTAAGACGTTAAATAGTTGTTTGTAATCAATTATTTGGGATAAAATAGTGTGTATAGAAGCAGCAAAGTATAGTTGTTTGTAATCGATTATATGGGATAAAATAGTGTGTATTGAAGCAGCAAAGTAACCTCATAATTATTCACCCTTCTAAGTGTGTAGAACCCTTGTATACCTAACATATAAGTGGACTTGCAATAATGTTTCTTGATTTGATGTAGTTTCTTCCCATGCATATTTTATGTGATATATGTTAATGAACTGGTCCAATGCTAAATTGTTAATTTACTATATGCTTTTGTGGAGACAATTGCATGCCTACACGTTTATCTTTCATTTGGATTTGTTTTTACTGCTTTATATTTATATGATAATACATGCTTGAATTGATGCTTTCCTCTTGGTCCTTGATACATGCAGCTTCACCTCACTTATTATGGAATTCTGGATCTTTTAGCTTACATGCAATTTCACTTGGTTTAAATAATCTTGAAAATCCAGATCTTGTAGTCTAAGGATGAACTTGTTTTTTAGTATAACATAGAGTTATAGTTGAAGAAAAAATCCAATGGAAAGGTGTGTGTATAAATCCAATATTTGTTTATAGCCTTAGTCTGAAATTGGATTATGATATCAATAATTTTTGTAAGTTGTATGCTTTGTAAATTGCTTTTTTTTCAATTACGTTTTCAAATGAATCACACTTTTCCATTAGTATGCTTTTATATTTATTTACTATGTAAAAATTGCAAAATAACAACCCTTAAAATTGACATTTAACAATGTTTCCAGGTAGTATTTATATAGGGCAATAGAATGTGCTGTAAGATTTAACAACACTTCAAAAATGTTGTAGAAAGTGGACATTCAACATTATTTGCTAAAATGACCAATAAAAATGAACATTCAATATCTCCTTTTCTAATGACCGTTGTAGAACATGCACATTTAACAACATTTTCTCAAGCAAACATTGTTAATTTTGCTATACACAACAATGTTTACTCAAGTGAGAGTTGTTGAAGCTAACAACAATATTGTTTGATATGACTGTGAATGCATCAATTTTTATATCAAATAGTACATGCATAGATTTAAATTAAAGACATCCAACAACCCACATATATATATATATATATATATATATTATAAATTATGTATCAATACAATAATACAAAATACATTATCTATTTACAATCCAACAATGACATGTATGCCAATGTTTTGGTCGAGGAACTACAATTAAAAACAAACTAAATTGAGATAAAGTTATACAAACACATCCAACAAAAAATGTTTAAACTAATATTTCCTTTTATTTGATCTATTCATAATTGTATCACCTTGTTTGGAAGAAAATATGGATTCACCATGATATTAAATGAATATTTAACTCGGTTAGGCTAACTCACATTGTATAACAATATTTTAAATAAGGACAAACAACAATTCTATTAGGATTTTCGGCATACTCAACCGCAAGTCAATGATTTCACTTCATCCTCATATTCCCTCATCAATCGATTGCCTTTCATTCATCTTTGATCAATGCTTTCCAGACCAAAGGTACATTGATCAGAAAGAAAGTCTCGCCTTAATCTATAAGAACAAGAACTATAGTAGCTAGCTTTTAAGTAGATTAGGAATGTATGAGATAAACTATCTAAAAATGAATTGACAAAAAGTTATAGTGAGCTTCCCGCATATTATTTGTATTATAATCTGACTCGTAATAAATATTGATAAGCAATGAACATAAATACACATTAATGAGTAGTATTATACCTTAACTCGTCTATTTTTCAATCATTTAACAATGTCAAAAAATAATCATAACAATGAGAGATATAAAAAAGGGAAAACATGGGATGTTAAGAAAAGGAAAAAACTAACACAAAGGACAAAATGCAAGGATGAAAAACTCACTTTGTCTATCTTCAAAGTGTTTTTCAGCTTTTCTATAATGTGAACGTTGTGAGATGGAAAACACAGAGAAATAATGAATGTCGAAAGGTGAGTTGAATGAAATTCGTGAGAAAGTAAGTTGAATGAATATAGTGGGAAGGTGAGCCTCATGGGAAGATGAGTATTATGGGAAGGTGAATCTTGTGGGAAGTTCAATGACGTGGGAAGGTTTTCTGAGTCATCGGAAGGTTAGCGTGTGAAATAATGACTATGTGAGGTTTTGTGTTTAAATATGTTAGGATCAAAGATTCAACAACACTCACTATAACAAGCTATGTTGAATATGTGATATCCAAATCGCGCTCAATGAAGTAAGCGTTATTGAATATGTGATAATCAACAATGCTTTCTTCATTGAGCAGTGTTGAATCTTTGAGCCATTAAATTAACAATATTTAGTGAAGCAAGTATTGTTGATTCTATAGATTTAATAGTGGTTGCTTCATCGAGTGTTGTTGATTGTACAAATTTAGTATTGTTTGTTTCATCACATGTTGTTGATGAAAGTGCGCATGTCAAGATAGCACTTTGGAAAGCTCTCTCTATGTGTTTAGTTTTGATGAGGACAACTTGTGATCATGAAAGCTTGAAGATCATAAACAAATCAGCATGCTTAAGTCTCTAGATAGACTTGGACTAATAATTAGTTTAGGTTGAGTCTAAGGCTTAGGTAAACTCTATACATGTCTCATATGCATAAAACTTTAAATCATTTTAAGTTTTGAGATATGTCATTTATAATATGTTCATGCATCATATAAATACATGTAATCTGTGCATCCTAGGCATAAACTTAGTGTTGAACATGTATAAATTAAGTGCAGAACGTATTTAAGTTTTTTAATTTGAAAATACACTTAGAAATATGTTGTTAATCGCTTAAGGCATGATTTAATCGATTAACATAAGTTTTTGAAAAGTTGTTGAAACTGAAAACTTGAAAAACAGAATCAGTTATGATTTTAAACCGCGTTAATCGATTA
>NW_017726170.1:0-26941 GCF_001865875.1 Lupinus angustifolius
AGCTACTTTAATCGATTAAAGTAATTGTGTTAATCGATTATTTGTGTTCTGTTAATCGATTAATCTGGGGTTAATTTTGAATAATTTGTTGTTTTCGAAAAAGCGGATACTCTGACCGCTACACCTATTCAACCCCCCTTCTAGGTGTATTTTAGCCACTGATACCTAACAATTGAAAATTTCAACACTATTAAATGTGCATTATTATGACAATTCTAGCTTAGTAACTCTACTTATCCTTCATGTTAGGAAGCATATGAATATCTTGTGTTTGTCCTTTTTATGTATGTATATCTACCTGTCGGCTTGATTGTTGGTATACAAGCTAACATATCATATACTGAAAATAGCATCAGGGCATGTTTCAATTTCCATGAGGATAAGCATGATTTTATTCTCTATTCATATATACTTTATCGACACCAGCCTTCTAATATAGAGGTTATCTGTTATGATTGGAAAGTTCGATCTGGCCATCGATCATGAATTACAACAACATATGGTTTTAATTTCTATGCGTCAATATGCTTTTGTTTTGGTGGAGAGTGTAGTGGGAAGAAGTGGAACAGATATGGTCTCTTAAAATTGAGGGCTTTGCCACAAAAGAATGGAATTAGTTACTAAATCATATGGTACTTTACTTGGAACAAGATTCAAAAAAACAATATGACTTGTTAATTCTTTTTTATGTAGGAAAAATCTTTAATAGACTTTAATTAGTGGGAGACTTTATATACTTAAACATACATAATACATACTAAAGATAATGAATACTATCATCATATATCGTCAAGATCTTTCATGTCAAATGATCGAAAATGAATATAGAACTAAAACTTGAGCAGAAGCGTACCTTAATATATTCATAGAGAATATGGTGAATGAACTTTATATCATCCTTCTTTATCATGTATCATTTAACTCCATGCATGTCTTTTGCCCTTGTATGCAAATGCATGTTCATATAGAACATGTAGGTTCTTTGGTCTTCCAATTGTAGACCACCCTTAACCATAGTTTCTCCTCTATAGTCATATACCTTACATGAATTAGATCACTTTAATTTGGATACATAAAATAATGACCCTAACCACACTTAAACATTACATGTGTGACCCAAAAATTCTTACAGTCTCTCACTGGTCACATATGTAATTTTACAAATTATGTTAGACTTTATGAGCTCAAAATTACGTCATTATAAACCTGAGACATATCATTATCTCGTCCATTAATTATATTAATATACTAGTAAAGTACCCGTGCATTTGCACGGGGCAGATGATTTGTACGCATGATTAGAATAATTAATATATGAATTTAATTTAGGAACATATATATGTATAAATACATATGTATATGTAAGAAGATAAGTATTGATACATTGGTTTTAGGTAAAATGTAATAGATGATCATATACATATATGATGAATATTACACGCAAAATATACCTCACATAAATATTTTAAACACAATATTTGAGGAGTAGACCATAATTATACCCAAAGTATATCAAAGCCACATATATTGTTTGATTTTATGTTCATGAATCAAACCTGTAATTAGAAATGGTATGAAAGAATTAGTTGTTTTTGTATGAAATTAATGAAATGAACAATAATTGTTTGCAACATGGTGTAACATGTTAAAGTCTTGGAATATGATGTTAAAATAAAATTTAATAATAGATGAATAGGATTTTCATTTAGTAGTAGGTGTTATAGCGGTACATGATTAGAGGTTTTGGAAAACCTCCTTGAACACAACATTTATCGTTGTGTTGATTGGTTTTCCTTCCTTGTCATGTATTATTATTTTAAGTCCTTCCATTGATTGAAATCTTGAAAAAGCAACATATAGTTGCCCATGGCTGAAAACCTCCTTGATGAATGTTGCATGTAGAGTTTTCAAGCGTAGGAACTGGTATGGCCAACTTGGAGTGAGTTGTCCTCCCCCCTGGCAATAATAATGATGCTATTCCACTTGATGCTATATATATGCTCATCTAGTAAATGAAAAAAATACTTGTTAGCAATAAATATATGATTTTGTTAGAAGATTATGGAAGTTAAGAAAGGTAGTTGAAGATACCTATAATTAAGTTAAAGTAATGTCTAAATTCAGCTTTCAAATATTTTTTATCATAATCACGCTCAGCATATATAAGCCTATTCCCTAATTGGCTTGTGATTCTTCCTTCTGGATATGACATTGATGGATAGTCCCTAAGACTTTTTCTATTTATTTGTAATAAATTCTCAATGTGGTGTTGGTCACTGAGCTGCAAATCTAAAAAATGGATTAATCGAATTAATGTGGTATAATGATTGAATTAATAAAAAATATTTAAACAGTTGAAAATGAAATACTTACTTTGCATGTTTGATAACCTTCTTTCCTCATAAAGAATACCGTCAGCTAAGAGTTGTCACATTTGTTGCCATACATGTTTTGGACGATTGATACTATTAAAAGTAAGCATTGTGACAAACAATTTTCTTAAGTAGTAACCTGATCCCCACTCATGTGCTTCTTTTATAGCTTCGATATATTCCCTATCATCATCAAGAAAGCCCATAGCAAAACATGCATCTCTGAAAGTTGGATAAATCACATTGTTGACAGTCCTAATGTCTTCGTAATTACATGGTCCTTTGACGGAAGTTAACCTCATTCTTAAATAGAATAGCTCTCAAGTGCTTGGAGGTACCCAAATGAGTCTGCCAATTTTTTACTTAGTTGTTCTACCAAAATAACAATGTGTACTCATTTATATGTCAAATCTAACTTTAGTGTATTAGCTAATAAGTAACCACCTTAAGTGAGTTTCTAACTACCAAAGCATATATGTAGTGTATGTTTGTACGACTTCATTATTTCTTCTTTATTTTTCTATTTAAAAAATACATGTTAAAGAAAATATATGTGAGTTTACAAATATATGTGAGTTTACAGTGTTTTTTGTATTAAAAAAAATCTCAAACATATATCTTAAACTTTTCTCATTTAAATTTTAATCTTCTATCTTATAGAAAAACATAAAACTCTAGAGATATATCTTCCACAATTCTATGCTCCCAAAAAAATACATACCACAACTCTAACTCAATGCTAAAAATTGACTGATAACCTTTTTAAATTGTCATGTATAACCTTTTTAAATTGTCATGTATAACAGTTTTGTATACATATGAAAGGTTACCAATATCAAAATATCATATAAATGAAACAAACACTGTAAATTATATAGGAATATTTAGTAAATAAAAACTATTTGTAAAATACCTGAACTATGTTATGTGGACATATTAGGAATGTGACTTACACATGTTTCATCAACCTTTGAATTACTGTGGGTGACATGTATAAATTACATAGATATACAAACATTTGTTACATCATCAATATTATTAAACAAAAATAATGTTAATAGTATTTGTACCCGGCTTCAAATGCTGCAACATTGTGTTTGTAGATGTGGATGTATTGATGTAAGAACATGACATGTTAGGGGTGTGATTGTTGTGTTTGTCCTTTTGCTGGAGCTTAGAGAACTTATTCAACAAATTGACATTGGCATACGAAATTTGTATTGAACTCCTTCTATTTTGTGAATGATATTGGATATCACTTGGTTGAGTAAATATATTACATGTAGACACAAACATGTCATTGGATTCATTGTCATATTGTTTGTTGTGATTGTCAATGTTAGAGACTATACCTGTTTTATTAAATTTGGGTTAACAAATATGATGTATGTTATATTTTAGTATACATTTAGAAAGTATATCTGGATATTACCTTGCATTTCGTTTTTTCTGCATAATTAATTTTCTTTTCAACCTTGCTTGTGAAGCTGAATTTTCCTGGTGCTCATTTCTATCCAAATTTCCTGTCATGCTCAAATTTTTAATTAGGCGGTAGTAGTTGTTCTACAAAAATAACAATGTGTACTCATTTATATGTCAATTCTAATGTTTAGTGTATTAGCTAAGCTAAAGCTAATAGGTAACCACCTTAGGTAGGTTTCAAACAATCAAAGTGTTAGAAACGTTTATATTATATTATTTGGGGTGGTTACACAATGAATTTGTAACTGCATATATGTAGTATATATTTGTATGACTTCCTATTTTCCTCTTTATTTCTCTCTTTAAAAAATTAAAAAAATACATGTTAAATAATGTGTAAATTTATATGCTTAATAATACTAAAAGTTTAATATTAAAAAATGGTGAGAAAGTAAGTAAACGGATTCAATTATGCATGTCTTCTTAACTTTGCTATTTTAGTAATTAAACGGATTTAATTGTGCATGTCTTCTTAACTTTGCTATTTAAATTTTCATATAATATGTGTATGTAGATACTTTTTATATTAAACAAATTGTTATATTTGGTTCGGTTACAGATTGAATTTGTAATAACTGCATATATATACAATGTATGTTTGTATGACTTCCTTATTTCTTCTCTTTAAAATATACATGTTAAAGAATTTGTAAATTATATGTGTAATGGTAAAAGTTTAATATTAAGTAAAGGGTGAGAAAGTAATTAAACAGATTCAATTATACATGTCTTCTTAACTTTGCAATTTTAATTTTATATATATAAAAGTAGGTAATTATATTATATATATAAAAGTATATACTTTTGTATTTGTATATATATAATATAGATACTTTTGTATTCAAATAATTCTCAAAGTTAGATATTGAACGTTGCAACATATATCTTAAATGTATGAGTTATTATTGACATTAATTTGTTGTTAGTATAAATGTATAAATGCTAATAATTGGATACCGTTACCAACATTGAATAGCTTTAGTTTTATACTATTTTGAAAACGTTAACTTTCATATGCAATTATCAATTATCAGGAAGTTTAATATTTTAAGCACATCAACCTTTTTAAATGCAATTATTATCATTATTCCCAATTTCTGTATTCAAATTGTTATAAAATGGAATGTGTAACGTGATGTGTATTCATGTTAAAATATGTACTGTAAGTTATTGATAAGAAATTATTGATAGTTAATATTTAATGTAAATCATTAATGGAAAAATATTGATAGTTAATGTGTTTGATGGATAAATCATGCATGATGATTAAAATGTGTAATGTAAGTTATTGATGAGAAAAATATTGATAGTTAACATGTTAAAAAATATTGGAAGTTTAATATTTAAAACATTTATCAGATTATAATAATAATATTAATGTAATAAATCATTTTGTGAGCAAATTTTTTGGAGGGAAATAGATTCAATGAGGTCATGACACATATAATAGATGATGTCACAATTTAGGTGATGACACATGTATGTGTAGAAGGTAATTTTTGGAGGGGAAAAACATAGATTCAAGAGGTCATGACACATGTCATAGATGATAATGCAATTCAATGAGGTGATGACATATATATATGAAGGAGGTTTGTGGGCAAGAATTGTTTGGAGGGAAAACATATATTAAATGAGGTCATGACACATGTGATAGATGATGTGTCAAATCAATGAGGTGATGACACATGTATGTGTAGGAGTTTTTTTTTTGTTAAATAGTAAATAGATAGAACCAAGTGGCTTTTTTTATATCAATCATAATTAAACAAATTAATGATCACTAATTTAACACAATTAAATGACATTAGATTAATCATGAAATGTGCAACATGAAAAACACATGAAGGAGATCTATATATGTCAATTCTCAACTGGTCCTCATTTACTTTAGTGAGATCCCATAAATAAATTTCATAGTGAAAATGAATCATAAATCTTATTATGCAGAAAATTATATATCCATATCTGTAGACATGTATATATAAAGAGAATACTTAAATACAAACTCTCACTAAAATAAAATATCCTCAAGTGATATAATACTCATATGAGCAATGTACTTGTGAAATACCTTATATGATAAATCTTTAGTGAGCATATCCGCAACTTGAAGTTTGTGTTAATATGCTTTATAGACATTGACAACTCTGAATTGTTTCCTTAAACGGGATATAGCAATGATATCCTTTTGTCACAATATAATTTTAATGGTGTTTTAATATATCCAAACCAACAGCCAAGTGACAATTGTATAGCCTTATCCAATAATTAGATGTCTCATAATAAGCTATGAAAATCACTACCATAATATATGAAGCTATAAGTTTCTGCTTAGCACTTTCTGAAATAGTTCCTCATCCACCTAATAGGCAAATACAACCTTATATAGTTTTTCAACTGTATTGACATCTAACAAAACTAAATAACAATATCTAATTATCTCAAAATGAATCATTTATGTTGTGAGAACATACTTTCTTTATTCTTTGTAAGTACTTTATAACCTAATTGTCTGCATTCCAATTATTTATCGTTGAATTACTTAAATATTTGCATTCTAACAAAGTACACAATATCTTGATTCATAACTTTATATATATTAGACTCACTTAGCCAACATATAAGGAATCTATTGTATCTTTAACTTTACAATTCCTTCCTAAAATATTGCACCCATGAATGTTTCTTGATTTGCATACATACTAAACATAAGACTCATGCTATTTTGGACTTTCTCATAGTTCCCTTTATCCTTAACGGAACTTCCTTAAAATTAATGAGTTGTTCCTTTCTAAAGTACAAAGTCTAGATTCATGCATTCGAGAACAAACACAATGTTCTTTCCTTAATTCTTAAAGTTAGTGCACTTTAGGAAAACCGTAGAATAGGTATGTGCAGACATTATAAAAGTATAGAGTTCAATAGAAAGAACAAAACAAATCACAATAATTCTTACCATTAAACTCACAATCAATTTTAAACATTAGATTCTAATAATGGTGGGGGGCACATTACGAGTTACCTAGCACAACATTACTATTTAGTCTTTGGACAAAAATATTAACTTGTAAGTGGTACACTCAATGTAGTAATCAAATATTAATAATCAATCATGTCAAACACTAAGCCTTTCTTTGGACTGACTTACTATTCACATGGAATGATATATGATAATCTTCCTTTGGGTCGATTACTATTCGCATAAAACTACAAACATACAATTGGCTTGATATTCCATATCAATTGATAATGGAATTCTTGTTTTAATGGTCAAACATTGATCACAACGCATATGAAATAATAAATTATTCTTTGGACTGATTTATCATTCACATACGCAACATTATAATTACCACATGTTTATCATCACATGTGTATATATAGTTCGGTCAAATAACAATATTCTTTTGGTCAATTAATATTTGCATGGATACATATCCACACTAATATTTGACATTTATTATTAATAATCTACAAAAGAGAAGTTACTTTGACAACTTTTTGATTAATAGATTCACTTAGAATTTCAAACAATTTTATAATTCACAAGATATCCATTTAGATTTGATTGATCATTTGATCCAAAATATATTTTATAAATTTTCATGCTACAAATATATATTTTGGACATAATCAACATTCAACACTATATCGGGTTCAATTCCCAGGTCACCCAAGACACACATCTTCATAAGAAATTATCCAACCAATGCACCCTATGGCCAACTGTTACGGACTTCAAACATACGAAATCTATTTTATAGTTTCAGAACATTATATTAAATTCCAAACACTGCCGCCGATGAGTTTTTTAACACAGGACTTATATTATGAAACAATACAACTTCAGCAATGCAACCACTCACCAAGAGCTGTACACTTATGGCAATTAAACAGTATTTCAACTAAAGTGATGAAATTTCATACCATGTATGATTCTTGACAAATTTACATTATATATCCATGCAACACCAAAAATTCACCAATTTATTTTCGTTTTTGTTGCTATAAATCATGTGGTTATAATACTTAACTTGGAAGTCATGATTACAAACAAATTGAATAGTAATATCATAATGTTATTCAACTTGACTAAAATGGTAGTAATTTAAGAAATGCACACAACTAATAGAGTTTTTTTTTTTATGGAATTGTCTATCATAACCATCAATAATGTCTTGTTTCAACTTGAATTAAAACCAAAATTCATGTTCTCGGAAAACAATATTTAATTAACCACATAGTACATGTTTTCATGATGTAAAATAAAGATTCTAACGAACAAAATAGATTTAACTTAGCATGACACCTTTATGAAACAATAAATATATAGAAAGACAATTCAACCATATTCTCAAAATGATTACAAGATAACTGAAAATCTTATTTCCCAATGAAATAACATGAAAGCGGCTCTGATACCACTTGTAGGAAAAATCTTTAATAGACTTCAACCGGAGGGAGGGAGACTTTATATACTTAAAGATACATAATACATACTAAAGATGTTGATCCAGACTGCGACCGAGGAGCCTCCAACCACTAGGGACAGTTTCATGGGTCTTTCCTACTTATAAAGTCTTTTACTACTCCACGCATAAGTGTGGGTACCACACACTTTCCAGTTTGCTCCCCCTTAAGTCCACCATGTTCCAGCCGAACTATCGGCTCTGATACCACTTGTTGGACCAGACTGCGACCGGGGAGCCTCCAACCATCGGGGAGTTCCATTGTTACATGGGTATGGGAAGAGTGAAAACTCATAAGTGAGACACCACATCTTGAACCAAAACCTTAAGGCATTAGTTCCATGGATCTTTCCTACTTATAAACTCTTTCACTCTTCCACGCATAACCAATGTGGGACTTCACACTTGAATAAACCCAACAAAAGATGATGAATACTATTATTATATATTACAAAGATCTTTCATGTTAAATCATCGAGAAAGAATATAGAACTAAAACTTGTGTGAAAACGTACCTTAATGTATTCATAGAGAAGATGGTGAATGAATTTTATGTCATCCTCCTTTATCATGTATCCTTCAACTCCATGTCATTTGCCCTTGTATGCAAATGCATGTTCATATAGAACATGTAGATTCTTTGGTCTTCCAATTGTAGACCACCCTTAACCTTAATTTCTCCTCTAATGGGATGAAGAGAATGATTTTGGTCTTGCATTGTGGTTCATCTTGTGTTATGATGTAGTCTACAATTGGGGATCATAACCCCTTATTTATAAGAAGTGTATACCCTTCCATGAAGAGTGATGATACTTGATTTCTTATTCCAATTTTGCTCAACATAAAATAGAAATAAAACTTTAGGTATCTACATAATAATTTTCATGACAATTATGTCTATAGCTATATATCTTACATGAATTAGATCACTTTAATTTGGCTACATAAAATAATGATCATAACCATACTTAAACATTACATGTGTGACCTAAAAATTCTTACATTTTATCCTTGTTTTATTTTTCTGAATGATACTTGTTCATAAGTTGGACTAACGGTGCATTTATTTTAAGCTCGTTTTAGTTTAGAGTTTGCAAATAAGGTTATAGGATTGAGACTATTGAAAATAAAATTGAGCATACCTAAAGATTTTTTTTGTACTACCAATATATTCCTTCACATTTTTGGTAAAGAAATAATTCTTTTTTAGATGTGTTACTCTTAAGAATCAAACTCTTAATATTTTTGTTATCACTTAACCAACTCTTGTTGGTACATATCCAGAGTTTAGAATAGTGCGAAGAAGGATTTAATCATATAAAACTTAATTAAGTGTTGATGGAGGTAGATGGTGGTGATGGTGGTGATGGTGGTGATGTTAGATAAAAGGAGAAGAACTCACTATTTCCCTACCGTGTTTCACAAATATTGGAAAGATGCAATAAGAACCAAATGATATTCACCTAAACTTTGATAGATTAAAATGAGTTATTTGGAATCTAATGAATGAGAGCAGAAGAAGTTTTTTATTTCGACCATGAAACGACATAGTTTTACATTATTACATTTAAATTTCTATTAATGAAAATTATGAATAAATTCATGTGTTTGCTTAGCAAGCTACAATTACTTTTTTAGAAGACAGGAAACTGATGCATAAAAATCTTGACTTAAATAATTTTTTACTCTTAACTAGCAAGTTACCCGTGCAATCCAAGAGACGATATTTTTTTATCACATGATTAAAAATATATATTATATTTATATTCACTACAGGAAATTTGTCATATTCCTACGGACTAAAACCGTTGGTAAAAGATAAAAAATAGTAGGTATAGTCTTAAAAACCTATACTCACGGACAAATTTATTTGTCGTCAATAAGTCGATGTACCCACAGTTTTATTTTCGCAAGTATAAGTCTTGGGCTATATCCACAGTTTATTTTCAATAGGTATAATAAGTATTTGGCTATACATACAGTTTATCATCTATTGGTAAAAGTCTTGGACTATACCCATAGTTTATCTTCTATTTGTATAGTTACTTTAATCTTATTAATTTGTATTGATTTTTTAAATCTATACAACTAAATGCAAATACTCGGAAGAATAATAATTTTTTATTGCAAATAACTAATGAGACATAACATAGTTGGATGAGTTATAAATCAACATTCATCATAAATCTTAGTACAACTTAAAATCCAAAGAAAAAAGTAGTCTCATATTACACTTCAAAAACAAAAATATATTACAAATATCCTAAATTTTATAAGCTTCATATGGTCTTCTTGCATCCAAAGATGTATCATGCAAACTTGCAACATCATTATTTGCCTAAAAAAATATAACATTTAGTTAGAAAAATCAATAACCATTGTTGGTACTTAGACAAATTGGATCATGTCCATCTAAATAGATATCAATTGTGTTTCCAAAAAAATTAAAATGGTTCATTGCTAGGATTGTTGCTTCAAGAAAAAATTAGTTACCTCATCTTCACCTACAAGAAATTAGTTGCATAATCTCATTTGCATCGTATCAGAGACATATTTTCCATCATACTTAGATCCTGTCAAAGCTTTCACTATGTTTGTGAATGCCAAAAACATTCCCCTGTACGTTAAATCCAGTGTAAACGAAGATAGACAATACACTCTATCAACCACAATCATGGAATTGACACTAAAAACCCTACAGAAGAAGTGTGAGGCGAACTGAGTGAAATATTTTTTAACAAGTTTCTTCTTAGTTCTCATGATGGAATTATCATTGTGACATAAAGAACCAAGTAACCCCCTGGATTAGAATGAATTTGAAAGTTGCAACAATTTTTTTAGTCACAATTGGGGAAAATGGTGATAGTATGACAATTGGATGAGTGATAACTTAGTACATTATACAAATTCTATCAACCTAAAATAGAAGATATGAATAACTTAGTAGTAAGTAGTTGATTTTCATGTTAGAAACCAGATTGGATAAGGTGAGATTGAGAAATAGATGAGAAGAAGATTATGCAATGAGGATGAAATTGAAAGTATATAAATGAAGTGTGTATCTATTCTTATTCAACTTGAAACAAATTACATTGCCTTCTATTTATAGAATAAAGTTTCAACTACCAACTAACTTCTCATCAACTAACTTCTATTTCTAGTAAGTTCTAACTATCTTTTCTATACTTGAATTATATTTTATGTTTCAACATTCTCCCTTAATTCAAGTATCTAGGAGATTCAACACCTATTCCTCTCCTTAGCTTTACAAACCTTTCTGGTTTTAAAGCCTTAGTGAAACCATCTGCTAGTTGCACCTCTTTACAGTGAACAATCTCAATATGTCCTTTATTCACCAAGTTCCTTAGAAAATGGAACCTCACTTCGATGTGCTTGCTTCTCCCATGGCTTACTGGGTTTCTTGACAGATTGATGGCAGAAATGTTGTCTATTAGGAGTCGTAGAGGTGTCTCAACTTTTGTCTTGATCTCCTTAAGTAATTCTTCAAGCCATACGAATTGACAAGCTGCATAACAACCTGAAATATACTCTGCTTCACAACTTGATAGAGCAATTACTTCTTGTTTCTTAGAGCACCATGAGATAGGATCTTCATTGAGCAAGAAGATGTACCCAGAGGTGCTTTTCCTCTCAACAAGATCACCTCCATAGTCTGAGTCTGAAAAACCAACTAGCTTGAGTGTTAGTTTCTGTTTTCTTGTTGGGAATAGGATCCCATAGTCTGAAGTGCCTTTGATGTATCTCAGGATTCTCTTGGCAGCCAACATATGAGTCTTCTTTGGTTTGCACATGAATCTGCTCACTAAACCCACCCCATATGTGATGTCAGGCCTGCTATTACATAGGAACCTTAGAGATCCAACTATTTGTTTGAACATGGTTTCGTTTACTGACTCACCATCCTCATCTCTTGTTAACTTCAGATTAGATTCAGTAGGAGTAATTGCAGGATTGCAGTTGTCCATGTTGAATTTAATTAGCATCTCACTTGCATATTTCTTTTGGTGCATAAGTATTCCTAAATTTGTGTATGCAAATTCCATACCAAGGAAGTAACTTAGCCTCCCTAGATCTGTCATATCGAATTCAGCTTTCATGACCTTTTTGAAGTCTTCGAAACTGGATCCAGTTACTAGTAAATCATCAACATATAGGCAGATGATGAGTAATTCTCCTTGGTTTCCCTCTTTCACATACACTCCATGCTCCATGCTCAACTAAGCATTTATGGAAGTTGAGTTTATCCATGGATGAGTCAATTCTTCTATTCCAGGCCCTTGGTGCTTGCTTCAGGCCATATAGGGCCTTGTTTAGTTTGTAAACCATGTGTTCCTTGCCACTGATTGTGAAGCCTGGAGGTTGTTGAACATATACTTCTTCAATCAGAGGCCCATAGAGAAATGCTGACTTTATATCAAGTTGATACAATGTCCAGTTTCTTGCACAAGCAATGGCTATAACTAACCTGATTGTTTCAATTCGTGCCACAGGAGCAAAGACCTTAGTGTAGTCTAGGCCCTGTTTCTGTAGAAAGCCTTTTGCAACTAATCTGGCCTTGGATTTAGAGATTGATCCATCAGGATTTATCTTCTGTTTGAAGATCCATTTCACCCATATTTGATGTTTGTCCCTTGGAAGCTCAACTAGGTTCCAAGTCTCATTCTTCTCAATGGATCTGATTTATTCATCCATTGCATCTCTCGAAACTTTATGTTTTATGGCCTCAGTTTCATCTATTGGTAAAGCTTCTGCCATCAATGCAAGATGGATCAAGTCTCCTTCTTCATCTATCTGGTCATCATTGTGCACTTCATAGTCACTTAATCTGATAGGCCTTGTTCTTTGCCTTTGTGATCTTTGAGTTGAGGATGTTTCTTCTGTAGTTTGTTCTCCTTTTTCACTTGGTCTATCAGCCAGATTTTATGAGCTTGACTCATCTCCATTTAGTCTAGGTAGTATTCTTTTTAGACTTGTGTGCATGTTCTTCCAATCCCATTGTTCATCTTCTAGCACCAGGACATCTCTACTCGTCTGAATTTTATCTATGAATGGGTCAAATAGTATGTATGCTCTAGTAGGATGATATCCTACAAACACCATTGCCTCACTTTTGTCTTGAAGCTTGGTTCTTTTCTGATCTGGTATGTGTTTGAAAGCTAATGAGCCAAAGATTCTGAGGTGGCCAACGGATGGTTTTCTTCCTGACCACACTTCAAGAGGGAATCTTCCCTCTAGTTTCTTTGTTGGACATCTATTTAGTAGGTAGACTGAAGTTGACACAGCCTCTGCTCCTAGATTTTGTGGGAGTTCCTTCTCCTTGATTAGACTTCTGGCCATGTTCATAATGGTCATATTCCTCCTCTCTGCTAGGCCATT
This sequence comes from Lupinus angustifolius, assembly GCF_001865875.1. Classification (NCBI taxonomy): domain Eukaryota; kingdom Viridiplantae; phylum Streptophyta; class Magnoliopsida; order Fabales; family Fabaceae; genus Lupinus; species Lupinus angustifolius. Next base: position 13,724 of record NW_017726170.1, read on the forward strand.
GTGTTGTGGGGTGTAAAGTGGGATTACTTCATGCTTGATCCCTTGCTTTCTGCAGTAGTTTTCAAGCTCCATAGAGGTGAACTCTCCCCCTCCATCTGTTCTCAGCACCTTGAGTTGTTTTCCACTTTCTTTTTCTGTTGATGCTTTGAAGTTTAGGAATGCTTCAAATGCTTCACTCTTGACTTTTAGCATTTCTAGCCAAATCATCCTGCTAAATTCATCAACAAATATAATGAAATACCTATTTCCAGCTAGTGAGGGAGTTTCAAATGGACCACAAACATTTGAGTGAACCACTTCTAGGACTGATCTTGATCTCATGTACCCTTCTGACTTGAAGGAGTTTCTGGTTTGTTTCCCAATCAAGCAGACCTCACAGGCTCTTTCTGGCTGAAAAGTTATAGGAATCCCTGTGACCATTTGTTTTGTTCCTAGGTTTTGCAGACTTGTGAAGTTCAAGTGCCCATATCTTGAGTGCCACAACCAACTTACATCTTTGGCTTCAATAGTGGTCAAACATTTTACTTCAGCTGCCTTTATATCCACTTGAAATGTTCTGTTCTTTGTCAACTTACTCTTTATTATGAGTCTCTTGTCTGGATCAAATAGTTTAAGCATGCCATTCTTCATCAAGACATTGAACCCTTTCTCCACCAGCTGCCCTATGCTAAGTAGATTACATTTCATCTTGGGAACATAGAGTACATTTGATATCAAGGCTTTTGATCCATTCTGTCTCATTATAACTACATTGCCTGTTCCTTCCACTTCAAGTGAGCTATCATCAGCAAATTTTACCTTGCTCTTCTTTGAGGAATCGAAATCAGTCAACCATTCCTTGTGCTTTGTCATATGGTTTGGGCAACCTGAGTCTAAGTAACATGACTCTGTCTGAGCATCTCCTACATAGGTTGTCACCATTAAGCTTAGTGGTTTTAGGTCTGATTCTTCTTGTGCAGGTGTAAGCTTCTTCACTCTTCTTTGGTTTTGCTTTGTCTACATAACACTCATAGGAGTAGTGGCCTTGTTTGTGGCAGTTGTAACACTCCACCTTTCTTTTTTCAAGCTTCTTTTGATTCTGATTCATTCTTGACCCTCTCTTCTACAAGAAGATTCAGGCCAATCATGATTGGACTTGTTTCTTTCTAAATTCATGGGCCATTTCCTTAGTTGTTTCCCCCTCCATCTTTTGTCTTTTCTCTTCTCTTCTTCTCTATAGTGACTTACCTTTAGAGCTTGTTCTGCTTTCTTGTTTGGATACATCTCAAGTAATCTCATTTCATGTGCCTCCAGGGAGCTTTGAAGTTCCTCAATTTTCATCACATTGATATCCTTTGATTCTTCTATTGCCATAATGATGAAGTCAAATTTCCGAGGCAAGGACCTCATGATTTTCTCAATTATCATGATGTCTGATATCTGTTCTCCGTAGCCTTTCATTTGGTTGGTGATGGCTAGAATCTTGGTGAAATAATCACCAATTCTGTCACTTTCTTCCATGTTTAGTAGTTCATATTGTCTCCTAAGGGTTTGAAGTTTTACCTTCTTTATCTTATCTCCACCAGCATGGCTTCGAATTAAGATATCCCAAGCTTCCTTTACATTGTTGACATTCTCAATCTTTTCAAAGTGCACATCATCTACACACTGATGAATCAAGAACAATGCTTTATTGTTCTTCTTCTTGGCATCTTTGAATGTGTTTCTCTGCACTTCATTTGCTTCAATATTCAGTGGAAGTATTCCATCTTCTACCACCTCACTCACTTCTTGGAAACTGAATAGTACCTTCATTTGTGTTCTCCATCTATCCCAATTCTTGTCTGTTAGAATAGGGAGCCTTATTGATGGGAGATTGCTACCATTGCCAACCATTTTCTTGTATTGATGAATCTGCCTCTGCCTTCTGGTCTTTTCCTCATATTAAGGCTCCACAAACAATTGCAGCAATTGATCTAAGTTTCTTCTCCCCCCAAATTCGCCTCTTCCTTGTTCCTTCTTGTGACCACAGATCCTTTCTTCTTTATTTAGCTCTTGATACCAGTTTGTTAGAAACCAGATTGGATAAGGTGAGATTGAGAAATAGATGAGAAGAAGATTATGCAGTGAGGATGAAATTGAAAGTATATGAATGAAGTGTGTATCTGTTCTTATTCAACTTGAAACAAATTACATTGCCTTCTATTTATAGAATAAAGTTTCAACATCCAACTAACTTCTCATCAACTAACTTCTATTTCTAGTAAGTTCTAACTATCTTTTCTATACTTGAATTATATTTTCTGTTTCAACATTTCAATCATCTAATATATAATATGAAAAGAAGATATGAATAAATAGCAGAAACAAGTTGTTAATACTCTAGTATATTCAACAGTTGTTCAGTCTAAAAAAACGGCAAATGAAGACTATTACTCACCATGCGGTTCACACCTGAATCAGGACGAAGTTCAGATACCGCAGAGATGAATTCCTTCCCATATTTAGTAGTAAACACGTGATGAGACAGAAAAATATAGGTTAAGGTTTATTAATTTTGTTCATGCATTCATATCCATATTGGTTTTATTTGCTCGTGCACTATTTGTTAATGAGCTTATGCAAACATTGCCAATTCTCACATTGGGCAAAAATGGATGAGTTAAAGAGTATATAAGTGGATGAACCCATAGACCTAATACCTTAAGGTTTTGGGATAAGATGTGGTGTCAAGCCCACTTCTATGCTTCTTTCACTTAGCTCATGCACGAATGTTGTAACTCATTGATGAAGATCTCCCAACAAGTGGTATCAGAGCCGATGGTTTGACGGCTCAACGAAGTATTGAAACGACAAGTGGTCGGTAGATCCATATGGGATCCTTGTGTCGAAAGTCTTCATGACGAGATGTCAATGCGGCATGTTCCGTTGATGAATGGATAAGCCAATGGCGGTGCAAGTGGGTAGAGAGCTAAGCTCTAGTGTATCCAATACCCGAATGAGAATTGACAATTGAGGGAGAGATATTGGGTATTCCAAGTGTAAATGAAGAAGTCCTACATTGGGCAAAAATGGATGAGTTAAAGAGCATATAAGTGGATCCATTACTTTGAGAAACATGATATCTTGAAGTTATTACTTAAAAAACTATAAATAACATTACAAAGCGTAATCTCACTTCTTAAACAAAACATAATCTCACTTATTGCTTTAAGATAAGGAACAACTTCAAATTTTGTTATTTTGAAATTGATATATTTTTCAAAATTCAATGTCTTTCATTGTTCAACTCACAAATATTAAATATACACAATATCAAATTGTGGAAAAACTTGACTATATGATCAAGAAAACCAAAAATTCTAAATGCATTTAAACATTGAGGAGTTAATAAGTTGAATTTTGGCCCTCATTAGTATTACACATATCAATAGAATCAGAACTATTGTATTCATTTTTATCACCTAATATTATGAAGTTTAGAAATATTTGCTTCAACTTAATAACTGATTGAATTAAATTATAAAAAACAATTATTTGGAATTAAACTAAAAATATATATTTATTTGTTCAATAATTTCAATAGTTGATGCAAGTATTATCCTTGGTAAAAAAAAATCTTCATTTTTAGCGATCTTGTATATCTGGATAAGAACTTTGAACTATGACATCTATTGGATTATCAAAATTAACAAATGTATATATCATTAGATATGGAATGACGTAGTTATGAGAATTGTAAAGAAAAAATAAATAATATAATTTAACTAATACATACTAATGTTATTATATTTTTTGTGTTAACGATTATGTACAATTACAATATTTTATTATAATATTTTAAAATTGTATCATTGTCTTGATTATATGTCTTCATCCATACAATTTTTATACAATAGTATTTTAATGATCTGTAGATAATGATAGATGTCACATAAAATAAATAAATGATATTAATTAAGAACGTTTTAAGATCTATTTAAATGTATAATTACTATATATTCCATTTACTATAATTAAAATATGTTTTCAAATTTTCCTAAGAACTTTAATACATAATTTTAAAATAGAAACTAAATCATCATAATTAAGAGGATGAGGAGTAAGTATAAAAAACTTACTCTTAGAGTAAGTGTAAAAAACTTATTTTTGGAGTAAGTGGATCTCTACTTCATAATTACTGCCCCCAATTTCTTAATTATAGGAAATGAAACATTTAAGAAGTATCAACTTTTCTTCTAATTAATATTAAAAATAGTTATTTTTATGAGATAAATTAAATATCAATAGATCTCTTTATTAATTCTAATATCATAGTTCACTCTATTAATAATAAGATTGAATTTCTGATATTAAAGTTTTAAAAATATAATTAAATGACAATGTTTTAAAATCTATTTAAATAACTAGTATTAAAAATTGATATTTTCAAGAAATAAATTCAATGTCTATCATTTTTATTCCAGAAATAATAACAAAATATTTCCTTATTAATCGTAATATGATAACACATTCTTTCAATTAATAATGATTAGTATGTTAATATTTATTATGAGTGATAATTGAACCTTAAATCTCCTTCACTCCACCCCTAACAATCAAACCACATTGTTACTCATTTTTTATTGTTTTAAGTTTGATACGGGTGAGGCTCGAACCCACAACTTCATTTACATCATTCCTTAAATCTTTCACCTTAACCATCATATCATCTTACGACTCTCAAACATCGTTATTATTGCTCCAAATTTCTTATTTCATTATTAATGCCCCAAATTCCTTAATTTCATAAACCGTAAGGGAACTCTCTACATTTCTTCTAATTAGTATTATGTTTTATCATTTTTTTGTGAAGAAAAATTTCAACAAGTTTCCATATTAATTATGATATCATAGTTTATTCTTTCTATTAGTAATAAGATTAGTTTTCTATTATTTATGTTTTAAAAATGATTAAATTATATTAATTGATAATGTTTTAAAATCTATTTAAATCTGTAATTACAACATTTTCCATTTAATGTATTTAAAATATTTTTCAAAATTTCATAACAACTTTAATACATAATTTTAAAGTAGAAACTAAATCATAAATTAATGCACATTTATAACGAATGATTTACGTTATATTATTATAATTTATAATAACGGTTCTTTCTGATATGTTGTGATTATGTTGGTAATTACTTTCTATTTTGTAACTGATTCGTAAATTTATATTCTATTTCTGTAACTTGTACAAAAACATCAAACTATTATATTTTTTCATAAGTTTTGAATCATATGTTATATTATTTATGATGTTCAAACAAAGTAAAATATAAATGAAATTAATTATTATTGCACAAATTTATTAGTTTTAATTCTACAAATTTATCTACATAATTAGCATTGCCTAAAATTTAGAAATCATAAATAATTTAAACAAAATATAAATCAAGTCAATTGATTATTACAATCAAAATTTATTAGTGATAATTCTACAAATTTATGTCCATAGTGAGATTTGCTTAAAATTTGGAAATCATAAATAAATTAAAAAATATATAAATCAAATAAAAATGAGGACATTGTTCTTCTTCATATATAGGAATGCTAAAAATCGAGAAACAAAGAAAAAATACATTATATTGTATTGTTGACAATCCAAACAATACAAATTTCTAAGCAAACAATTAAGTAAGGTAATAAAGTTTAAATAAAATTTTCAAGAGCACAAATATTGAGCCAAAATGAGTGTATTAAACAACATATATATTAAAATCATCGAATAGTGAAAATAAAATACAAAACTCATAAGTGAGTGAATAACTAATGGTGGAGCCAAAAATGAAGGTACCAATAATTAACCATGATCTTTACCTTATTTTAGAGGTGTTCTGAAACATGCAAAACAAAAAATTAAAATAATAATTTTTTGAATAAAAAATGTTTAATAAAATAAGAGATATGAATAGTGAAAATTAATTTGCACATATGTTTCAGGGGAGAATGAAACTATAAATAAAGAGAGAAAATGATAGCAACGAGATAAGATGAGGAGATATATATATTGTTAACAAAAATAAACAAACAAATAAATGTAATATTACAAGTGAATGTATAATATAATGGAGATTGGGTACATATCATATTTTTTTGAAGGTTTGATCTTCCTTGAGGAAGATATCTTCGCTTATCAAATGCTAAAGGAGAAAATTGCTGGAAGAATATATCTACAAAATAATGAAATTAGTGAGAACACGTCTATAAATAAGGAAATCAATGAAAAATTATACAAAAAAATCAATGATAAAATAAGAAGAGATCTACAAAATAAACAAAAAAATCAATGAAAAATATACTAAAGATCAGATCTACAAAATAAATAAATAAAAATGCACTTTAAAGAATGATTGAAAGAGAAAGAAAAAAATGATAATGAAGAGACATAATGAAATGAAATGAAACTGGAGAAAAAGAAGATTGTTGAGAGAAAAAATATGTTGGAAGAGAAAGAGAGGTAATAGACATATGGCAATTGATGCAATAATTATTTATTAAATGCATTTGATGATAATATACCTCAATAACAATTCAAATGCAATTTAAGATGTAGTCATAATAATGCAATAATTATTTATTAAATGCAATAATTGTCAAGAAAGGACAAATATAGTGTGGGAAGGTACATATGATTACCATGGAACCATTTAGGAGTAGAAAAAATGAAGAAGATGATGACATATGGCAATTGATGAGGTGGCCTGAAGAATGAAATGTCATGTGACAATTGATGAGGTGATGAGAGTTTATTTTGTTATATAGTAAATAGATAGAATAGATATAGATTACACCGTCCATTAAGGTTAAAAAAATGGCTGACACAATGTTTACTAAAAAAATGGCTGACACCATTTTTAGTACTTTAACTCATAGTACATAGAGCGATACACTCTTAAAATAGATGTGGGGTGAAGAGAAACTGTGTCAAAATTGGAGGAAAATGTCTTAAAGCCCATGTTACAAACAAAGGTGGAAAAGTGAGGCCCATGCATAACGTAAACAGCCCATTCCCACAAAAACCATCTTCCATACCAATGTTTGTTTTGTTTTGTTTTGTTTTGCCTCTGCTATATCTACTTTTGTCATCAATCAAACCCTCACTTACACTTCAATTCATTTTGAAGCATTCAACCCCTTATCCTCCAAATCCTTCAATCCCCTCCACCTCTTCATGTCTATCACTTCCTTCAACATGTCTCACTCATCATGCCTTCTCCCTTCTCCTTCCTCACTTTTCCACAACACTAAAACCAAACATCACTTTTTAACTATCCCTTCTTCCAAACCCCTAACCCTCAAACAACTCTCATCAATTAACAACACTTCACTCTCTCACAATATCTCCTCCAAAACGCACCGTTTCACTTTCACCTCATTCGTAGCACAGACGTCGGACTGGGCTCAGCAAGAAGACAGCAATACAGCCACTTTCGAAGAGCAGGAAAATAGCGAAACAGAAGCAGCCGGGGTTTCAGAATGGGAGACTAATGCCGAAGACGCCGAAGGCGAAGGAGAAGGAGAAGAAGAAGGAGGGGAGTTTGAGGATGGTGGTTTTCTGGAACCACCTGAGGAAGCAAAGGTTTTTGTTGGAAACTTGCCTTATGATATTGACAGTCAGAAATTGGCCGTGCTTTTCGAGGATGCTGGAACCGTTGAAGTTGCTGAGGTGAGAGTTCGTTAATAGTTTTAAGTTTGGTTTAAGTTTTAGTGTTTGGGAGAGTTAGTAATGAAAGTTTGGTTGCTGTGATTTTAGGTTATTTTTAATAGGGATACTAACCAGAGTCGCGGGTTCGGATTTGTGACTATGAGTACAGTTGAAGAAGCTGATAATGCAGTGGAGAAGTTCAACCGTTATGTAAGTTATGTTTATATATAGTCAATTTTGTCATAACAGTTTTTATTGAAATATTATTATGATGAAGATCAGTTTGGTATTGTGTGGTCTTAAATTGCATAATTTAGGCCGCAATGTTGTGGTTTTGGTAGTCTCTGCGACTTCAATTCAACTGCATTCTCCTGCGATTGTATGATGTAAATGCGAGACAACTATGACTACAACCACAATTTAAAACATAGTATTGATACTGGGGATGACAATTTCAGCCAAAGATTTTTGTATTCAAATTAAACTTGCTAACAATTCTTTTACTCATAATTTTAAGGGGATGGGTACCCAACTTATCTTAGGGGGTATAAGATTTTGTTCCATGTTATATGGTTGCCAATTGATAGGTGAAGAAGGCAACATTGCACAATAGTGGATCCCTGTTTTGCGTTTAATTATGTTTTTGTGTAACTATATTGAAAAGGGTATCTGATAAAATATAGCACCAGAAAAATGCTACTTAGAAATTGGAGGAAGGAGCATGGTTTGCATTACCAATTTACCACTTACCAGTTGATATGTTCTTAATTCTCATTGCTTGTAACCTGTTGTAGACAAATATGTACAAGGTTGTCAACTTTTCCTTCTAAGTTGCATACTTGCATTCTATTTATACGTTCCTACCTTTCCTCTCATGCTACAGCAACGAAACATGTCTCACTTCATCCCTTAAAGAATTATAAATGCCAGTACTTATGATATAGAGATGAAGTGGTCGTGTCTTGTGACATTTGAATACCTTTCTACAAGGTATATATCATAATTTCATCGTAGATTTGGCTTCTCTACTCCATACAACTTATGTAATTACATTTGATTACCTTCCTATTAAGTATCTAATTACTTCTTAAAATTGGAGCTCTAGTCCATACAACTATTACCAATAATTTTGTTTCTAAACCATTGATGTTTTATGAGATTAAATGTGTCTTCAATGTCATCTACTGGGAAAAGAACATGTGTATCATCTTTTCTATTTTTTTACTTTGATCCATGTAGCCGACCTCATCTACTGGGACTAAGGCTTGATTGTTGTTTTTTTTAACTTACTTTAGATCTTAACCATCTTTCCTGTCACAGGGCTTAGATGGAAGACTATTGACTGTTAATAAGGCTTCTCCAAGAGGATCTCGGACTGAACGGCCACCTCGTAACTTTGAAAATGGTTTAAAAGTCTATGTTGGTAACTTGCCATGGGATGTTGATAATAATCGTCTGGAGCAAATTTTCAGTGAGCACGGTAAGGTTGAGAATGCACGTGTAGTCTATGACAGAGACACTGGCCGATCTCGTGGCTTTGGCTTTGTTACATTTTCTAATGAGACTGAAATGAATGATGCCATTGCTGCTCTTGATGGACAGGTATTACTCATGTACTTTATCACATTATCAATTGCTACATGCATTAATAGTTAAATTTTCTGAAAGCTTAAGGAAACAGGGTTGTTATGTGCCAATGTTCATAATGAAAATTGTTTGAACATGAAAGAATAGCTTTTGCATACTGGGGGCAGGGTGATTGAATCATTAAAACTACTCTTTGTATGGTATTGGATGATTTTCTGATACGGCCGTGATGCTATTGCAGAGTTTGGAAGGGAGGGCAATAAGAGTGAACGTCGCCGAGGACAGGCCCAGGCGTAGCTCCTTTTAATTGATACCTGAAGTAATCAACCGTATCAGATGCTGGAGTTTTTGTTTTATAGCTGAGGATATAGTAATTTTTCTGGAAATTTCCTTCTTGGGCTGGCAGTTTCAGATTAGATTAAAATATTTTACTGCTATTGACTTGGTGTCCAGATGAATTTCTTTTAAGTTGTAAGGTTTTTAAGAACGTCTTTGTTGCTTTTTCTTTTGGCTATTTGTTTCTATATATGAACACTAAAATACCCAAAAAATTAAAAAAAGAAAGTGCTTCTTGCAAATAAGTGTGGAAACATGCTTGACCAGATTTTGCCGTAAACAGGTCCAACCTATATAGCATATAGGAGTCTGTGTCTGACATGTTAGTCTATTAAAAAAAGTTCAAAACCTAGGTTTGACCTGTTTAAAAGTCTAGTTTGATTTGTTAGCTTGTTTAAAGGTTTATTATATTTTAATGGGTTTATAGGCCTGCTTTTAGTTAAGTCCATCTAATTGTAATTAAATTATATTTTTGTATACATTTTTATATTAAATATTATGTATATAATAATATTACTTATATTGAAATAATATAATTTTAATATTCTTATATAATATAATTAAATAGGTCGGCTTGTTATGCTTGATAGACCTTTTAGGTGGCTTAAAACCTGACTTATTAAGCTAAGTATGCTTTTTAGAAAACAAGAGCTTGATCTGTTCATAAAAAAGTTTGGTCTGACCTAGTCTATTAAAGGTCAAGGAATAGGTCAAGGATAGATAACTAGACTTGTTTCCACCCTTAATTCTCTTGCCAAAATTCTGTCTGTAATAGTACTTGCCGTCCAATTATCTAATTTGCATATTTTTCACAACTGCACCATATGATTCAGCAAATTTATTGATATTCTTATTTTAATTTTGATGTGTTTTATTCTAAATGTTCTTATGGTACATAGTTTGAGATAGTTATTATAGAAGTTGGACATTTTTATTGATGTGGTAATATAAGATTGGTTGGTTTTAAAGAAACTTTTATATTAATCGTGCATCAGTGCATCATAATTAAATCATTAATTTTTTTTTGTGAAAACAGCAAACTGAACTTAATTTTGATTGATATTTTAAATGTTAATTTATTGACATCATGAGTGAAGCATATGATTATAAGTCAACCGGAAACTTATTAAGCAGGGGAATGTATGATTCCACCATTCAGAAAGATTAAAAATGTTACTAAGTTTTTGAGTAAAATGTATAAAACTTTTTTTATACCTAAAGTTGACAAACATTATCATTGAATTAGAGTTTTAGAAAATGGTTATGGATAGGTGAATGTATTAGAATTATGTTCATATTAAAACAATATTCTCATTAATTACATAAACTCAGTTATGCAGTAAACTTGTTCGATTAAATATTTAATAATTAAAACAAAATAATAAAAATTACTTTTTAATAAGGTGTGTAACAAGAGCTTGTTTTGATGCTATGCATCTGGGATGACAAAAAGCCTGTATTCGTGGGTAAAACCTGAACGGGCATAGATACAGATCACAAATAGGTATCCACATATTTTTACAAACAGGTTTTTTAAAATATTGTTGAACATATGGGCGGACATGAGTATTGTGATACTTGTGCCTGCGGGTACTCATTATTTATTGATTATTATATTATCTTTAATTAAAATAAAAAGTACACTATTACAACATTACTTGCACTATGTACATCTTTTCTTTTTACTTTGCTTATATTTTTTTACCTTGTTTATATTTTTCATTAAATTTGGTGGCGAAAAATCCTACAAATACCATTATATGGGTAGACACACAAACACCTTACAAATAAAAATATATAGTTTTTCTTAAGGAACTAGCAATGTACCCGTGCGCTTGCACGGGTCGCTTCTTTGTTTATGCATAATACGCAAATAATATCATATATTTTATAACGTCAATAAATCATATATCGAACCATTATATTTTTTGCATTCATATAGTTGTAATATTAACATTGGTTATTAAGAGTATATGTATAATATTAACATTTATATATGCATTTGTATAAGTATTGATTTGTGGAAAGTATAATTATAGAAAGTATTTGATTCTAAAATAACTCAATAAATAAAATTCAAATTGTATTGGATAATATCTCACCTCTATATTCTCTATATAAAATTATAAATATAAAGACTTCTTTTTGCATCATATTTTTTGTGATTACATTTATAAGTATCATATAAAGTCATAAGGATTTTTTAGCATATATCTTGAATGCTTATTTTTATTTTAGATTATGTTCATTATGTATAAATATTTGAATATATTTTTAGCATTCAAATATAGTATAATTAAATGTTATTTATTTGATTATGTTTTAGCTAATAATCATTGTATGAAAATAACTCAAATTAAAGATTCATTTCTATTATTTGGAAGATATATTTTTCTATACAACCGTAATATTTTACTATACATATTTTTCTATTAAGTCTGTCATTTTTATAATATACATATATGAATTAATATTTTATTGTGGAATTAAGTTAATTCATATGTATTATTAAATTCATATGTTGTGGATAACTCAATGTACAACACGTTATTGTTTACATTAATTTGTAGTTTCAAATATACTAATAATGTTTCAAATCTTTGTGTATTAATTTTACTATTATTGTCTTATCTTATTTTTTATACCAAATGATTTGATGAGCTATTAGGATGTGATATTTTTTATAATCTATTTGAAAAACACATTAAGTTGCGATTTGACGGAATATTTTTTCTGATAATTTTAATCAAAATAATAAAAATAGTCTAATAATTGATTTGTTATTCTTATATATTCCTAATTAAAATACATATATTTTCCATGAATATATCTATTATTGTTATCTTTTAATTAAATAATATAATGATAGTAATTAAATATTTTGAAAATTCTCATTCGTTATATTCTCATATGTTATACTAATATATATTCAAAAAATGTTAAGATTTTTAATATTCTTAATCTAATATCTTTAATATTCTATTTATGTTATACTTATCATTATTACTATCTTAATATTGTAAAAGTAACATTGTAATATTAGAAGCAAACACTAAATATGAAACAAAATATATTTATAATGAGTGTTGCCTAAAATTGAAGAATAAAAATAAGTCAAACAAAATATAAATCAAATATGCCTTATAATACATACAACTTTGTAAATCTTATGATTATTTTTAAGAAAATTGAGGTAAAAGAGTCAATTATGTAAATATACTAATAATATTTCAAATCTTTGTGTATTAATTTTACTACTATTGTTTTATCTTATTTTTTATAATGAATGATTTGATGAACTATTATGATGTGATAATATATTTCTCCGAATATTAATTTCATTAATATTGACATATTGTTTCTTAGAAATCTTATTCTCCTTTCTAGTAATAGTCAACCAATTTCCACACATGTGAGTGAGTTTGAGAGTAGAAGATGATAAATTTGTTAAATAAAATATGTGAAATTTATATGATGAAGTAGTTATATCTACCACAAATGAAGAAAAATTTGAAATAATATAAAAATAAAAGTTGATCACAATTTGAGTTATATCATACTTATGAGTTGGTTTTAAAAGTTGAAGATGATAAATTTGTTGATCACAATTTGACAAAATAATATAA
>NW_017726171.1:0-29040 GCF_001865875.1 Lupinus angustifolius
TGAGAAAGGAAGAGACACCCTAAGGAAACTGCAGAACAGTTGTGAGAAAAACTACATAACATTTTGTCTCTCCTTTATTATTTATTTAATGAGTCATTATGTTTATATTTTTAAACAAATAATAAAAGATAGTTTTAATCGTGTGTGTAAGGTTGTATCATAAGAGATGATGAACTTTTGGAGGGGAAACTTTGCATGAGGTATTGACATGTGTCCATAAGAAGAAAACTTTGCATAAGGTATTGACGTGTGCCCCTATGAGTTTTTTTGTTATATATTTATTATTTATTTAATGAGTCATTATGTTTATATTTTTTAAACAAATAATAAAAGATAGTTTTAATCATGTGTGTAAGGTTGTATAGTAAGAGGTGATGAACTTTTAGAGGGGAAACTTTGTATGAGGTATTGACATGTGTCCCTAAGAAGCAAACTTTGCACAAAATATTGACATGTGTCCCTATAGGAGTTTTTTTTTGTTATATAGTAAATAGATGATTTGATGAGCTATTATGACGTGATAATATATTTCTCCGAATATTAATTTCATTAATATTGACATATTTTTTCTTAGAAATCTTATTCTCCTTTCTAGTAACAGTCAACCAATTTCCAAACATGTGAGTGGTTTTAAGAGTAGAAGATGATAAATTTATTAAATAAAATATGTGAAATTTATATGATGAAGAAGTTATATCTACCACAAATGAAGAAAAATTTGAAATAATATAGAAATAAAAGTTGATCACAATTTGAGTTATATCATACTTATGAGTTGGTTTTAAAATTTGAAGATGATAAATTTTTTTGTTGATCACAATTTGACAAAATAATATAAAGTATATCAACCGACTGCCAACAAAAACATAAATTAAAAGAATAGTTGTAAGTGAGTTTGAAAGTTGAAGATGATAAATGTGTTGAGAAAGGAAGAGACACCCTAAGGAAACTGCAGAACAGTTGTGAGAAAAACTACATAACATTTTGTCTCTCCTTTATTATTTATTTAATGAGTCATTATGTTTATATTTTTAAACAAATAGTAAAAGATAGTTTTAATCGTGTGTGTAAGGTTGTATCGTAAGAGATGATGAGCTTTTGGAGGGGAAACTTTGCATGAGGTATTGACATGTGTACCTAAGAAGAAAACTTCGCATAAGGTATTGGCATGTGCCCCTATGAGTTTTTTTGTTATATATTTATTATTTATTTAATGAGTCATTATGTTTATATTTTTAAACAAATAGTAAAAGATAGTTTTAATCATGTGTGTAAGGTTGTATAGTAAGAGGTGATGAACTTTTAGAGGGGAAACTTTGTATGAGGTATTGACATGTGTCCCTAAAAAGCAAACTTTGCACAAAATATTGACATGTGTCCCTATAAGAGTTTTTTTTTATATAGTAAATAGATTGGAATAGCAAATACACAAATAGAAAACTACAATATTCAATAATCTTAATTATAGACTTGACATTTTTGCCAAATGTTAAAATCAAAAGGCAAAAAAAATAAAGAAGTTTCATCTTATGCAAAATGTAATAGAAGTAGGAAGTTAGCAATTTATTTATAATGCAGGAAACCCATAAGTATCCATTGTTCCTGCAGATACTTAGAAATAACTACAAAAACCCACACGGATATTGGCGAGTATATGTAATTTTCTCAGATTTCAAAATGGGTAGTGGATAGTCATCCCTATTCCAAATGTAATAAGAAAATGAAGATTATTTAATTCCACGTAAAAAAAACTAGTTGATTTGTAGGTTATATTTAATTAACAAAAGTAAATTTTGGAAACAAAACGTTTTTAAATAATATTATTTGAATCATGAGAAAATGAATTAATCATGCCTTCTTATTTCGAGAATGGTAGGAGCAGTATTAATAACAACGACAGTTTCTCACAAGGAGCAAAAAAACAATAAGACACAAGTTTTCAACCCTCCCTTTATATCCCTAATTAATAAAAAAAATTAATTCGAATTAATCAATTATAAAAGATTATTTTATAAAAATTGTTTAATGAAAAGGTAATTAAAAAATAGTTAATGAATGATTTTTAATTAAGCTTCTCGTGCAAAAAATCATGCATGTGGTGGAGCTTCAAAATAATATGAAGCATGGATATCTTCCTTTAATAGGATCGATCGCAATAGAGTAAAAAATGATGGTAGGAACTTCTCCAATATTTTAAAGGTGCAAAAGAAAAGAATTGTAACTTTCAAGTTTCAATAGTCATTTACATGTGATGGAGAGAGACAACTACATCATAGATTGTCAACTCATTGTTTTGAATGGAATAATTTTTATATAGATGTTGTGGCCTATGGTAAAACTACCTACGAGATCAATGTTAATCATGTCTCGGAATTTTATATTTGCAAGTTATATTTTTTTTGTACTATTAAGAGTATTACTTATATCTTTGGGTAATGAATTAATTATCGACATGTATTGCTTACAACATGTATTGCTTATAGGAATTGAATCATCGACATTGAGAATCCAATGAAACCTTATACCACTAGACCAACACCTTATTGATAACTTATATTTTTTATTTGTGTGTATGCTTAAACTTTTGTGTATTTTGATCTAAAATATTTACGTTATGTTATGTTCTATACTTGGAGACTGAGTCCTCCTTTAGAATTGTTCGGTCACTCAAATTGTATATCACATCTCGTGATATGACTATAATATTGTGGTTATGACTGTTGAAACTAAATTGTAGTGTGACACGAAATTATAATAATAAGATTGCATCAAGCCGCAATGAAACTACATCAGATTACATTTGGGTCGTATCAGGTTGCAACGCAACCAGACCGAACCACATCAGACCGCATCGATTTCAAAAATATTTTTTTTACTCACAAAATAATTCACATTGCAACAACTGCAACCCGTATTATAACGGCTATAATGATCATAATCACAATAACTACAATGACAACCATAATCTTAACCACAACTATAATTTAAAATAACGAAGTTGCTTAATCACATTGTGATTATCAAGATGAAGACTATATTAGTTGTTTTAACTATTAAAACTTCTCATGGACTTTACTTTTTGATATAAAATTTCCAGAGATTTGTATCTTTAATGAAAGAGGGAACACCTCCTTAATAATTTTCGTATATACTAATTTGGTTCCAAAAAAAATATAAAAGTTAACTAGTATTTAAAGATTGTGAACGTCAATCAATACAATATGTCAGGGGTTATAAAATATTAAAAAAATTAATTTAATATGTATTTGATATTTTATGAGACTATTTTAAAATTTTCAATATATGCATAAAATTTGAAGACCAATAAGGCTTAGAAAGATAATAATGACACTAAGAAAGACTTGTTTGAAAACATAGTCATATCTATATAAATACAATCAATCAAATCTTGAAATCACATTAAAAATTGAATTATAATTCAAATTTATTATTAAATAATAACATTAATAAGCACAAATATATATATCTAAATATAATATGTCTATACAAGTTTTTCTAAATGTCACCAAATAAAAGAATAACCTCAATTTTTGACGTTTGTTATAAGCATAACAGAGCCTGGAAAGGAACATTTTGCTTGAACTGTGTCCTCTTCCCATTATTGATATGCCCATTTGGGCCGAAAAGCCAACACCAAAGAAACAAAAACTTAAGATAATTAGGAAAGTCTTACTCACACATTTAAAATTTATAAAAAGATGGAAAACCCCACCACCAGTTAGCATTAGCAACGACTTATTGTCTTATGGGTTGACTTAACTCCAAAACAATATAAGGGGACTAGGTCATGCAACCAGAAGTTTCTTCCAAGTTTCCATCTAACTCGCGAGAACAAATATTGAATATTTTTTTGTATAACTAAGAGTATCATCTCATCACATATAAATAAAAAATTAATTTCAATTTGGAATGTGTGGTCGCACCTCCAAAAAATATATGATGTATAAGGATATAATAGAGATTTACATCACTAGATCAACGTTTTATTCGTAACAAATATTCAATATGCAAGGATTGAAGACAACCAAAATAAATACTAACAAATTGAGTCATATTAGAACTATGGAAAATACAGGCAGAACAGAATATTGACAACATAAACCCATGACATGGGATTGGGATTATGGACGTATAATATATTCAGTGAAGGTTAAGGCAAATAGGAGTGGATTCCTATCAAGAATCCTATAATCAACTTTGTTGTGCTCATTGTCATATTTCTATTTATATTTTCATTTTTGCCCAACAGTAAAAAAAAATTCTGCAAATACAAGTGACCTAGTTTTCTTTTTCAAAAATATTTAAGAAAAAACAGATAACCTTATTGAAGAATGAAGATGTACACGTAATATTTGGACAAAATGATATTGACCAATACAATAGGCCGGGAGTTCAGTCAAGGACCAATTATTTATTTCCAATTCATGGGTCTTTGCCGTGTTCATTGGGAATCAAGTCATATTCACTATGAAATATGCTTGGCCAACCTATTCAATACTCTTCTATTAAGTGTGTGTAGAGTTCTTATTCACATGACAACTAGAGGAACAATAACTTTTCTCTAGACAAAATCATATTTTATGAATGTGGAAAGTAATAACACATTAAATTTACTTGTCCTGATTACCTTAAGAGAAGCGACAAAGATAAGAAGCCTAAAAAGGATAAAGAAAAGAAAAGCAAAAGAGCGTAAATGGTATGGGGTAATGGAGAAGAATATCAGAAGATGAACTAGGAATAACAATGAAAATCGAATTTGTGGTACTTGTCCGAACTCAACCTGAATTTAACAAGAAAAATTTGATGTGATTGGGTTCGAGTTTCACTCAAGTTCAACTTCCGGTTCGGGTTTGTTATAGTTAATACTCTACCCCGAACTCGATTAATGTATCTAAAATTACTAAATTAAACACAAATATATATATAAAACATATATATATATATATTGGGTGAGTTTCCGTCTGGTTCGGGTTACCCTAAACTCGACGGGTTAGAGATGATAGCATTGTTTTCAACCCTACTTAATTCGAGTTTGGGTTGGATAAGCCTAAACTCGATCCTGATCCGCTTCGTTGCCATTTCAGGAGTGAACAAGGTGTCAAGTTTTGTCTAATTATTCAATGCTATGAAAAATAATAACAAGGTTACTGAAAGTGAATCCGATAACTCCCATTAGTTATAATCAACTTTATGATACATATATTGAATTGTATTAGAAAATTAAGAAACTTGCAAAAATAAGTTGAAATAAAATAAATTATTTTTTTGTGCATGAGAAAAAGATAGTTGAAATTCAAATGAAATAAATGAACTCAATCATTAAAATAACACCTTAAACCTTTATGCAAATTTCACATGTGATTGTTCATCTAACTATTTAGAAAATGGTAATAATGATTTGGAAATGTCACTTCCAAGAATAACAATGGAGAATAACATTTTAAATGGATTATGGTGCAGTCTTATAAATTATCTGATTTATCTCATAGTTATTTCTATTATGACAATTATGGACACACATCTAACTCATCTAACACTCATATATAGTGTTTCAATAGGTGAATATATATGGGTTGTGAAGGTACAAGATACCTAGGATAACCCCAAAGGACATGAGACTATTTGGGTACTTAATTTTCCAATTAAATCTCTTGTAGGTGTGCTTTAAGACCCATTCAACTTATTGGTATCTACATAGTAGTTACTCAAGGCATATGAACTAATATAAAAGGAAGATTATTGAATTCTCTCCTAAGGAAATTGGACATTTCACATATGGAGATAACAACCAAAAACAAAACATTTGGAGTAGACAAAACTTCTAATGTCTTTAATACTCTAATTGAAAATATTCTTTATGTTGAAGGTTTTTAATACATAATCTTTTGAACATTAGCCAAATTTGTGATAAATGTAGTAAAGTAACATTTTACTCTAATTCTTGTGTGATAAAAAACATGTATAATAAAATTAAGTTTGTAGGTGATAGAATTAATAATACCTATATGACATCTTCAAAAGAAGATGATAGGTGGCTTTAGCATAATTTAGTAGCACATATAAATGTCAATCATCTTAATAAACTTGTTTCAAAAGATTTAGTAATTTAATTACCAAATATAGTTTTATGTGGATAGTAATTTTAATGCATGTTAAAAATGCAAGCAAGCTAAAACTCTTCCACACCTATTAATTTGGTATTTAGAACAAGACCATTTGAAATACTTCACATGGATTAGTTTAGACCATCTTAACTTATGAGTTCCAGTGGAAATTATTATGCTCTGTTTATTTTTTATGATTACTATTATTTATGAATTAAACCCTCTTTTTGGTGAGTGATATTTTTCTTAGATTTTGTATTATAGAACTTGATATGTAATCATTTTAAGATTGATTATTGTTTACAAGCTTGAGTATGATTAAGGCACTTAGGATTATTTTTGTAGCCATTAACACTTTTGATAAACACTTACCCTTATTTGTCCAATTTGAACCTATTGAAAATTATTATATTTTCTTGGTATCACAAATTAAAATGTTACATATTTATTAGTATTCTTCCATTATAAATGGCTCAATAGGGAAAACAATGTATCTGAAAATCTTAAGGATGATACGATTGCTATAACGTAAAAAATATGCTCTAAAATAATTATTCTTCTTCTCTTCCTAAAAATAAAGTAAAAAATAATAAAATTCGAACAAAGTGCAAGAAAAAAGAAGAGGTAGGGAACAAAAAAAGAGCAAAGTGAGAAGGAAAAATTATTTGAGAAGTAATGCGAGTTATTCAAAATAACCCCAATGCTCCATTCATAAATCAATGGGTGATATTTATTATTTGAATACTAGTATTAGTCATTTCTACTTCTTTTCTTAATTTGATCCTACCTTACATCTATTTCCTTAGTCATGTTACGATCAAATTAAAGACCTTTTGATTCTTGTATGTATTTAATATTTTTGGTGGAAATTTGGTCTAATGTCAAACTTATGGTAATGTATTATTGTTTGAGTAGTTCACAACAATTTTGAATGACATGAAATAATATTTACTGGTTGAGTCACGACCAGGTCAATCCCTTTAAGACATTTCATGGTACTGCCAAAATTGTGCAAGTAGACTATCAACCACACCATCCCCAAGAGTCATAAGGTGGTCTGATGGTGAAGAGAGTGGTCGTAAGGAATGGAGTGCAGGAGGTTGTTGGTTCGAGTCCGACCATCAACAAAAAAAGGAGTTATAAAGTGGTTAGATGGTAGGGTGTAGGAGGTTGAGGGTGGAGTCTCACCCACAACATAATACTAACAACTAACATACTCATGCCAATTTTCAATCTCGAATACACCAATCAATCTCGAATACACCTACAATATGACTACTAGTGTCAGTTTTCAAAATTCTCACAATATGGCTACTAATGCCAATTCTTTTCCCACAATACTAACTACCACTATCAATTCTCAAAATTATCACAATTTGACTGTATGTGCCAATTCTCAAGTGCCACAGAAAGAAAGGGAGAGAAAGTTGCCGGAAATTTTACCATCCAAATCCTCCCTTATCATGACCGAGTCATCCGCCCCACTCCCTTCACTTACCAACCATGTGGACCCCGTCACACACGCATTCCAGACGTGTATTGACTTGGACAACACACGCCCAAACCCAAAAAATAAAAGAGTAAATAAAAAAATATTTTCATACAAAAATAATGTTGAGCCCAAGCCCAAGCCCGAAACCAACTCGAACACAAACCAAGCCGAACCGGCGGGCGGTGGAGGAGGAGGTGGTGGTGGTGCGCATGTGTGTGTGAAAGGATTTTGTTTGTGTGAGTTCTCACCCACTCATAAAACCCATTGTACCTCTTGGGGCACACTCCAAGGTTGTAACTTAAGGCTTAAAAAACCTTTCAACTTCTCTCCTCCAAGTAATGTGAGACTTGCAGAATATTTTCATTCCACACCCCAAGATACATCATTAATGGTCTCATTAATATGTTTTTAAACACTTTGAAAACCAACAATTTCCAACAATCCCTGAAATTAAAAAACAATTTTTGGGAATTTCTATGGTCTCAATAAGATTGTGCATAAACAAAGGTGTTATGCGACTTGAACCTTTGCATAATGAATAAGATCCACATTTTATTAGAGTGACTCGTATTCTTAAACTCTATCTCCAGCATCAAACCATTCAACCTTTTCAAAGGTGTATTCTGTAAAGCCCGTGCGTTAAAGGTCATGCACGTCTATCCCAATATAGTGAATACTCTAAAAATTTATGCCCCTAAATTTCATAGGAAGAAGCCTCCACTTCCACATTCATATAAGTGAGTCTATCAAGAGTACTCTTGTAGCCTAGGTGCTCCACTTCAATTGGAGTATAAATCTTATTAAGAGTTTAACTCATCTTTGCATATGCTACAAGAATCACGCTTCTCATCATTTTATAGCATGTTCATTATCATATCACTTTATAACTTGTTATTACCTGTTGAACCTATTTCTTGGAATCTCCAGTTAGTTAGGTCGTGTTACCATCATGAGTAATCCTCGTTCTAAGGGCAATAGTCCCATACTCTTAGAAGTATTATGGACTTTTCTCTAGCTAGTATTTTGATCAACGGACCCACTAAGTTATTCTCACTGCATACATGATCCACTCTAACAACTTTTGTAGAGAGTAACTCTTTGATGATGTTGTGCTTAAGACAAATTTTTCGTTTCTTACCGTTATAAAAGCGGTCCTCAATCTTTGTAATAGCCAAAGTACTATCACAATGGATCAACACAATTGTTATCAAGTTTTCCCATAGAGAAATGTGTGCAAGCAAGCTTCTCAACCAACTTGCTTCTTCACTAGTTGTTGCTAGTGTTATCATCTCAACTTCCATAGTGGATTGAGCTAAAATAGTCTGTTTCTTTGACTTTCAAGAAACAACCCTACTAGCTATGCTAAATATATAGTCATTAGTTGCTTAAGAATCATCTGAAAGAGTGTTCCAATCAGCATCACTGAATCCTTCTAGGACAGCAGGAAACCTTTGGTAATCTATTAAAATGTTTATTATTTTCTTAAGGTATCTCATTACCCATTCTATAGCACGCCAATGCTACATACTAGGTCTACTGGTAAACCTGCATAATAATCTCACAACACAAGCAGTGTCAGGTCTAGTGCAATGAGTGGCATACCCAAGGCCGCCAATGATACAAGCATATTCAGTTTGTCTTACACCTTCACTATTGTTCCTAAAATATTTTAC
Organism: Lupinus angustifolius; assembly: GCF_001865875.1. Taxonomy (NCBI): domain Eukaryota; kingdom Viridiplantae; phylum Streptophyta; class Magnoliopsida; order Fabales; family Fabaceae; genus Lupinus; species Lupinus angustifolius. The sequence continues at coordinate 9,291 of NW_017726171.1, forward strand.
ACTTGGATCATATGGTGTGCTAGCAAGTTTACAGTCAAAATATTTATATTTCTTTAAGATCTTTTCCACAAGGATTACACTTGCCTCTTCAAGGTCTTTCATATCAAAGTTGTTACACAATAATGATTTCAAATTATTCATAACATGAATGTTGGAATCAAATATGAGTAGGTCGTCTATATAAAGACATATGATAATGCAAATATCATTTTCTGATTTGTAATAAATACATTTGTCACTTTTATTCACCTTAAACTCATTCAAGACTATTAAGTCGTTAAACTTTTCATGTCATTGTTTAAGTACTTGCTTAAGATCATACATTGACTTATCTAACTTTCAAACCTTATTTTCTTGCCCATGTATTACAACATCTTCAAGTTGTTGCATATATATTTCTTCTTCCAAATCACCATTTAAAAAGCAGTCTTAACAGCTATTTCATGTACTACTAAATAATGTACCACAACGAACGATATTAATACTCTAATAAATTTTATTCTAGTAACATGTGAAAATGTGTCGAAGAAATATACATTCTCTCTTTGCCTAAAATCCTTAGCTACGAGGCGAACCTTGTATTTATCGATTGTGTCATCAGGTTTCAGTTTCTTCCTCAATACTCACTTACAACCAATAGGTTTTCAACCAAGAGGCAAGTCAGCTAAATGCTAGGTCTTGTTAGACTCTAGAGAACTCATCTCATCATTTATGGCCTCTTGCCACAAATCAGTATCCAAAGAAGTCAAAACTTTTTGGAAAGTTGATGGATCCTCTTCCAATATATAGACCGTATAATCAGGTCCATACTCTCTAGCAGTCTTTGCTCTCTTACTTCTTTTAGGTTCTATTTCTAACCTATCATTATTATTATTATCTCTAATGACAAGTATATGACTAGTTGATATGCCCCCACTATTCCTCAATTTAAAAGAGAATTTCATTTTATTGAAGTCAACATGGTTAGACTCAATGATCACTTTTGTGTTAAGATCATAAAACCTGTATGCCTTGTTGTTTACAACATACCCAATGAATACACATTTATAGGCTCTACTTGCGAGTTTAACTCTCTTGGGGTCTGGTATCCGAACATAAACCAGACAACCCTAGGTTCTCAAATAAGACAAGTTTGGTTATCTATTTTTAAAATTTTCAGATGGGGAAATTTTGCTTTTAGCCTTGGGGACTCTATTTAGCACATAACATACAATTAATAAAATTTCACCCCACCAAGAGGGTGCAACACCAGAACATAACATAATAGCTACAACTATTTCAGTTGAAGTTCTATTATTTCTTTCAGCTTTACCATTCATTTCAGGAAAATATGGTGCATTTGTTTCATGAATAATGTTATTTAATTTATAAAAATCCTTAAACATGTTAGAGTCATACTCAATATCTCTATCGCTTCTGAGTTTCTTTATTTTCTTGTTTAGTTGATTTTCAATTTTACTTACATATAACTTAAACATGTCAAGTGCTTCACTTTTATTTTTTATTAGATATACATAAGTAAAATTAGAGGAGTCATCAATAAAAGTGATAAAATAAAATTTACCATTTCTAGTTAACGTTCAATCTAATTCACATATATCTGATTGTATCAAATCTAAAGGCCCAGATTCTCACACTACTGATTTATGTGATTTTTTAGAAATTTTTGTTTGATTGAATGATTCGCAAATTTCAAAATCATTTTTAGATAACTTTGGAATTAAACCTAAGCTACTCAAATTTGAAATTGCACGTTTATTAATATGACAAAGTCTAGAATGACAAACATTAAAATCACATAACATGTAAACTGAATCAAAATTCGTATTCATACAATCATCAACATTTAATTTAAACATGTCATTAGTGACATACCCTTTTCCTACAAATACTTCATTCCTTGTAAGAGTGTGCAAGTCAGCCCCTATGGTCTGGGTAAAACCAGCCTTATTGAGAAGAAAACCAGAAAAGCAAATTCTTCCTCATCTCTAGAGTGTACATCACATCTTTGAGAATCAGAGTCTTCCTATATGTAAACTTCAGCTCCATATCACCAGTTCCAATAACAACAATGGTGTAGCAGCCATTCAGCATCACCTTCTTGTCATCAACATCCATGTATATTTTGAACATAGCACGGTCACATCAGACATGGTAGGAGACGCCCGTATCTACCCACCACCAATCAGTTCCTCTAACCATAATGACCTCAGATAAGACCGCCACAAATGGCTCATCAATCATGTTGGCCTAAGGAGGACGATCCATAGGTTTATTTCTACACCTGTGTGCCATATAACATGGCTTCCCACATTTGAAGCAGATAAGCAGGTTGCCAAAGTCATTCTTAGCAGGTGGCTTAGCTTATTGGACCTTCTGAGGGTTCCAGTTCTTGTTACAGCTGGTGTTCTTAGCCTTATTCCAACTGTGGTTTTGATTCTTAAAGTTAGTGGCAGAAGGCTTCAGAGTCACTCCTAAGAATTTCATCTTAGCGCTATTGTTGGAGACAATCAGCACCTCATCTCCCTGATCTTGCCTACGAGTCTCTTCTTCAATACGAAGATGAGTGATCAGAGATTCCAAAGAAATTTCTTTGGTCTTATGCCTCAGAAGGTTTTTTAAGTCCTTCCAGCTAGTTGGCAGTTTATCAATTATACCAGCTACTTGGAATTGCTCATATAGGGGCATACCCTTAGAAATTATCTCATGAGTAATTCTCTATATCTCATGGGACTGAGACTCTATTGATTTATCATCATTCATTTCATACTTTAGGTAGTGGCTAACAACATACTTTTTAGTCCCAACTTCCCCAGTATCATATTTCTTTTCAAGTGCATACCAAATTAATTTGGTAGACTTGTGTGAACTGTAGTAATCATAGAGGTCATCAGACAACCCATTGAAAATGAAGTTTTTAATCAAATAAACACTTTCATTGTAGATAGCTATTTCAATAGCTAGTTTATCATTTTCCTCTTATTCAGCTTTTTTTGAGACCACTGGGATATCGATTTTCAGAATGTGGTAACTTTTCTCATAGTGAGGAAAAATTCTATCTTATGTTGCCACCGTTTAAAATTTGTCCCATCAAACCGAAATGGTTTGTTAATGTCAAAGTTGTTCGGTCTAGTAATATTATTTATGAATGTCATTGAAGTAGAAATGTCTTAACATTGTTGTTTGCGTAGCTCGCAACAATTCTGAATGACACAAATAATACTTACTAGCTGAGTCACGACCATGTTGCTCTCTTTATGATGTTTCTTGGTACTACCAAAATTGTGCAAGTAAACTATCGACCACGTCATCCCTAGAATAAAACAACCCAATTTTCTATTTATTCGATTTTTTACCTCAGTGTAAGATTCAATCACGAATACACTCACAATACGGCTACTAGTGTTCATTCTCAAAATTCCCACAATATGGTTACCAGTGCCAATTATTTTCCCACAATACTGAGTACCACTGTCAGTTCTCGATATTTCCACAAATTGGCTCCCTATGCCAATTCTCAAGTACCACGGAAAGAAAGGGAGAGAAAGTTGTCGGAAATGCGTCGGTGGAATGTTATGAGAGATAAAGAAAAATCTGAGTAAAACATACTCAACTTTGGAACGAGTTATAATGAGGGGAAGAAACCTCTATTTATAGACTGAGGCCTCCAATGGCTCATTCACCCTACGGTCACAATGGGTGGTAAATCCCACGATTCTACGGTGGAAAATTTTACCACCCAAATCCTCCATTTTCATGATCGAGTCTTCCACCCCACTCCCTTCACTTGCCAACTGCGTGGACTAAGTCACACACGTATTCCACATGTGTGTTGACTTGGTCAATACACTTCCAAGCCCAAAAAATAAACGAGTAAATAAAAAATATTATTATTTAAAATGAATGTTGGGCCTAAGCCCGCCAGCGGAAGAGGAGGTGGTGCACACACGTGTTGTGGAGGGGTTTTGTTTGTGTGAGTCATGACCCACTCATAAAACCCATTGTACTACTTAGGGCACACATCAAAGTTGTAACTTAAGGCTTATAAAGCTTTTTCAATCTCTCTCCTCCAAGCAATATGGGAATTGGAGATTTTTTTCATTTCACACCCACAAGATACCTCATTAATGACCTCATTAATATGCTTTTAAACCCTTTGAAAACCAACAATTTCCGACATGTATTTACTAGAGAAACTTGAGTGGCATGTCTATATCCTCAAACACTTAAAGAATGACGTGAGAAAAGTGACTTTTTTTCAATGACTTCGTTGAATTCAGAAGATCAAAAGTTTCTAATTGGGTTGAAACTTGATTTCTCATGAAAAATGATATCATTTTTTTACTCTAAACTTAATTAAGTTCCGTGTTCGATGGTCTCTTTGATCAATCTAGTTTCTTTCTTATCTTGAGTAATTTCTTAAGAACAAGCAAGGTTTAATTTCTTAATTAATCATTGTTGAATTATCACTTAGTTCATATTAAGTGTTGGTTTTCTACTTTTTGTGCAGATTTAATAGAGCTTCATCTAAAGATCAATTCATTGGATGATATGATTGGATGATGGTTACACACTTTCTAGAAGATGAGATAAAGTGAAGATAATGCAAGATTTAAGTTGGCCTTAATTTGGTTAGATTTGGTAATTCATATTGGCAAAGATAAATCAAATTCTAATCATACAAAGATTACACCGGGAAATAGAAAATTAGATTTTTACTTCTCACCACTTATAAATAGCTAGGAGTATGAAGAGAGAAACAATTTGCAGACTAGAGTTGTGAGGCAAAATAGTTTTTATTTTATTTTCTCTTATTCTTCATAACTATCTCTCTATATGTAGACTCATGTTATCTATGACTTATTTTCTAAACATGATGAGTAGTTTTTTTTTATATGATAGGACTATGCCCTTTGGCAATAAATAAATGACTATTTATTCTCCCTTCTATTGAGTGTTAATATTTTTTTATTAACACACTTATTTATATAAGTTTGTTGGTCACTTACTTGTAGATTATGGGTACCATTGAGAACGAAACGAAAGGTGGACTCAACTACTACTGAATTATAATAATTAGACTTTGGACTTAGTCTAGAAAGAGATTGTCACAAAGAGATTTCCACAAAGATATTTTTATAAATTACATGTAATGGATTCAATTGAGTCCATTGCTTCACAACAAGTGATAATAGAAACTAGAACAAAAATATGAAACCCAATCAATTGGATAGAAAGCTCAGTGGATCATATTAATTATAGGATAAATCCACCTTCTAACTTGAATTTCAATGGAAGAGAACAAATCATTCAGATATTCATGTAAATCAAAGAGGTAACCCAATTCCCAGAAACTCTTGCTAACCGATAAATTGATTTATTAAATTACTGAATCGGGTTGTCACAAAAAAGTATAAGAGTTAGTGTATCCTAAAAGACTTGAGTGATATTAATCCGTTCAACTAAGAGTTATGATCGTAAGTAGAAATTGTTTTGATATTTTTTCTTTTGGTTTACTATCAAACTAAATAAATGATTGAAAAAATTATGAGATAAAATTGTTGTGATTAGACTTTACTATTAAATTATCTATATACAATTGATTCAACAACGTGAACTAATAAAACTATGATTCTACCACTAAGAAGTAAATATATCAATTTTAGTCCCTCTCAATGAGTAGATTAACACCTCAAAACTACTAACCATCAATTTCTTAGATGATTAATAGCCCATGAATATAGGTATATTCCTAGCAACTGTACTCACAAAAAGAAGATTAATGTTGTCAACATATCTCTATTCTAAGTAACCATGTTCACGAAATTGATAAATATAATTTATCAATGTGGATCTATTCCTAGTAACTATATTAACAACACAAGCAATATGACTTATTGATATAATTCCATTACTAGCAAATATACCAACAAAATGAGCTATTTTAGTTCATATTATAGAACATGAATTCCTTGATACATTCACAACCTACATAACATACTAAGACGATGCCATGGTTCATAAACAAAAGGGTTGAATGAGATGAATGATACTCTTGAGAGGAGAATTTAGCTCATCCAAGATCATAAATTGATCCCTCTAGCCTTTCCCCCTTGAATATACACTTCTATTTGAGCTAAATTACCTAAGAAAACTAAGATTTTTCAGTACTATATGTTTCCTTTGAATACTAGTACCTAAGTGTCTAATTTTACCCCTTTTAAGATGTTGGAAATCTATCATTCTCGTTGAGTGGAAAGCTTCATTCGTCATGTATCTATCACATTGCTTGCTCTCGCTGAGCGAGAGTTGTGTCGATGATCGAGATTGGTGTTCTCGTTGAGCGAGAAATACTGAATTTATTGCCTTGATATCACTCAAGAGGCTGAATCTCACTGAGCTAGGGTGTTGATCTTCTAGGCTCGTTGAGCGAGAGTTGTGGCTTGTTGAGCGAGAGTTTTCAACCTCGTTCTCAATAAGCGAGACCCCTATTTTTGCCCAGATTATTGTTTTTTGCCTTATTTTCCCTTGGAATGACTTGCACATGCACTTGTAAAGGTAAAACATGGCAAATTGCATATAGTATAAATTTATCATCATAATTGTGACATTATAAACAATTTTAGAGTTAAAAAGTGCTTAAAATTCAATATTAAATAAGCAAAATTGGCACTTATTAACTCTGTCATCTTATCTTCTACTTTATCTTAAATTGTATTTCTTTCTTGTCTTATATATTTATCTTTTATTTTATTAAATAAATAAAAGCAATTAATAAATATTTTCAGTGCCTATAGGATCAATCTTTTTATTACTTGACGATAAAGTCGTACACTTGTAGTATTGCATATATTACTAACAAAATGAAGTTGTTGAAAGAAAAAATTTATATGTTGAAGAATTAGGAAGAACTATGCTTAACAACTCCAAAATCCATGGCTATTTTTGGGTGAATGCGGTTAATATCGCTAGCCATGTGATGAATAAAATTCTAATTATACCTATTCGTGTGGAAACTTATGAGTTTTACAAAAAAATGTAGAAAACCAAATATTTAATATTTACATGCATTTGATTGTAAATATTTTATCTTAACTAATGAAAAACATTTGGAAAAATTTGATGCAAAATCCAATAAAGGCATATTTTTTGGTTATTCCTTGCATATCAAAAGATATAGAATCATTAAGAATAGGACCACGACTATTGAAGAATCTAACGGAAAAAGGGAAGTTGTTGTTGATGATACAGGAAAGAAAATATCTCAAAGAACAAGAACAACAAAAAGGTAAGGAAGAACCTACTACAACGAGTGTAGGATTAGTAAATGGCCATCTATTGACAAAAGCATAGGTGATAGAGATAAGAGAGTGGTAACCTAAAATTTTAAATTGAATATTTATAATTTTGTAGCTTTCTTTCTAAAACATAACCTAAAACTATTGATGAATCTATTAGAGAGGAAAATTCCATATTAAGCGTACAATATGAGCTAAACCAATTGGAACAAAAATATGGTATGAGTTTGTTATAGAACAATATGGATCTTTAAACAATAATTTTATGATTACTAAGAGAAGCATCAAAGTCGTGATTCCCATTGTGACGTTTGGAAGTAATTTTTTGAAGTTAACATTTTCAATCCATACCATTTCGTATGGCATTTCAGTTCACATTCATCAACTTGCTCAGGTTGTCAACAATATTTGTACTTTGCTATTGCATAGTTAGCATGTCCAACTTCACTTTGTGATGAGAGAGGGTAACATGTTAGCTAACAATTGGGCAAACCTTAGATCAAGTTCTTATGATATGTTTAGAATATGGGACATAGCATTAGTTCCAGCCTCCACATCATGCAAATTGATTTTTCATCATTGTTTTAGTTTTTTCTTTTATTTTTCAATGTACCAAAAAACACTTACATTTAGCATAAGGAGGTATAACAACTTTCTTATATACAAATTCACTTATGGAATTTGCTTAAATAAGATCTAAGGTTTCATTTTGAAGATTAAGTTCTTTTATATCATTTTGGATTTTAATGATCTTTTTCTCATGTATCAAAGTTAACAATTTTTTATCAATTTTGATTTTTGCTAGTTTCCTAATTTCCTTATCACTAAACTCATTTTCATTTTTCTATACATTACATTGGGTCATGAGGTATAGTTTTGCACTTTCATCCTCTTTTGAAGCACTTGAACAACCTTCTTCTCCTTTACCCCATACTATATTAAATTTTCTAACTTTCTTATCTGTCTTAATTTTCTTTATCTTTTTTTAGTCTTTCTAAGGTAGTCGGGACATGCGAACTTGTTGTGTCCTTTCTTATCATATTCATGTGATATTGTCATGAGAAGTATTACTTTTCTTATTTAGATCCCTATTTTATTCAGATTTGACGTTTCTAAAGTTATATTTCTTCTTTGAAACTTCCCAAACTTCCTAGCAAATAATCTCATGCAGTCATGCTCTTTATCAATCTCGGATGAACCTGGGTTATCTTTATCTTGTTGCTCTTCAACATTTTCATCTCTAGACAATGTTGCTTTGAGAGCAATTCTTTTATCCTTCTATTTTGTTTCTTCACTTAGTATTAGATGTCGAAGTTCCATTTCTTGTTCCTTTAGATTCTCAAATAATGTTGCAAATGATAGCCACCATTTTGAGTTTCCTTGACCTATCAAGATAACTCAATACTTTGTAAGTTAATTGATCATTAGTGAGAACTTCACCTAAACCATGAAGATGATTAAAAATATGAGAGAATCAATTTTGAACATTATGAATATTTTCATTTAGTAAAATAATTGATATCTATGAATCAATGTGTTGATTCTAGCACACTTAACTTTACTAATTCCTCATATGTAACTTCCAATATATGCCTATATCCTTAATAAGAGATTGTATGTTGAATAAGAGATCGAATGTTACAATGATCTCAAAAGTCCAGGTTTTTGCTTAAACCAAAATGTTTCTATTAATTGAACTTTGAAAATTTTGTATTCATTTCAATATTAGATATACTAGTCAAAAAGGTATTTATATGGGTTATATTGAACTAAAGAAATTAGCTCAACAAAATAAATAATTTTGCAAAGCATAGGTATGATCACTATTCAGGCATGATAATTAATTATCCTTTCATGATTGATGTATTATTAAATATCTAGAGAGAATAACTAAATTTTTAAACAAACATCTCATTTAAATCATTTTAAACATATTAAATTAATGATAGAAGTGTTTAATGATTACTCATGACTCTATCCATTCGTCGTAGACCAATAATGATAAAGTTTATTATAAAACTTATTCTTAAAGAATGTAAAAGTAAATTCTAGTTTTTTTTGTTGTTATGAAGTTTTGTTTACTTGTCTTCATCTTCATCAAAATATGCAATGCGACTCTTTGAATACTTTCACACTTAAAACAAATACAAATACAAATACACAAATATTTCAAAGTTTGTTAATGGAACAAATACAAATTTCAGTAAAAGTAATCAATAAAATACAATTAAACATAATGAAATGCTTGTTAAATCTTCGGAAGCTAGATAAGAAGACCAGAAAAAAATGAGCATGAGGGAACGAAGATGATTTAGAAATATATCATAAAAACAATATAAAAATAAAAACGCTAAATCAAATAGTAACAACATAAAGAAAACAATGTACCAAAAAGAAACACAAAGAAAACAAAAATGACCATATTGGAATAAAAAACAATTACTTAGTATGCGTTCCAAGAAGCTCCAAGGATTGTTTGAAAGAAGAATATGTAACAAAAAAACTTTACATATAATCAAAAGAACTTGGAGAAAGAGAAAGAAAGACATGAAGATATTAAAATAAGGAGGAAAAAAAGATATCTAGAAAAATAGGAGAAAAAGATGGACAAATTTGATATATGATTTAGGTATATGCTAAACTATATATGTATAGTTTAGGTATATACTAAGTAAAATTTAAAAAGTTATATTCAACTGTGTGTGTGACAGATATCAAAACTTTCTAAATAGAAAGATAAGAAACATATCTTCTGTCCTACAAAATATGTCATTTCATGTATTATTTAATGTGATTGATTGAAAAATATATATTTAAATTCAAAGTTTAATAATTAAATATTTTTTTGATCAATCACATTAAGTAGCACATAGAGTAACATACTTTGTAGGATAAAAGATAGACTCTCATCTCAAACATACTCAGATATAATCATAAAATTATATTTTTATATACAGGTTTTCCTTAAAATACATTAAAAATAATGAACATTAGACACAGGGGTAAGTCTAAATAAAAAATAGCAAATACGGGTGTAAGTCATAGTGTTCAGATATCCTTTCCTCAACTCTAATGTGAAGTGAAGACTAACCCTGTGCAGAAAATTTCAATCAAACTCAAAGGGACCCAATGCAAATTATTCCACACGTTTTGGTGCTATAAGAATTAACAAAGAAATAGTAGTTCAAGCAACAATACTCACATATCCAACATTACCAAACATTCCATCACACTTCTTCAATGGCTTCCAAAAGCCATCATCTCTTTCTCTTTACACTATTTTCACTCTTTTCCCTCTTTTCACTAACAACCTATGCCAAGCTTAATCTACACCCTTTAGACCAAAATGCTCTCACAATTCTCTATAAGAACCTTAGAGTCAAGGGTCAACTTCAGACACACACAACCCACCCTTGTAACATAGAGGGTGTTTTCTGTGAGAGGAGGCTCTCTAACAAAGAGAGTTATGTCCTTAGAATCACAAGACTTGTTTTTAAGTCCAAAAAACTCAATGGTGTTTTGTCTTCTGCTATAGGAAACCTCACAGAACTTAAAGAACTCTCTCTTTCAAACAACCAAATAATTGACTTTATTCCACCCCAGATTGTTAACTGCAGAAAGCTTGAGATTATTGACCTCAGAAACAATCATTTCTCAGGTGAAGTTCCCTCGGAATTGTCTTCTCTCGTTCGCCTTCGAATTCTCGATGTCTCTTCGAACAGCCTCTCTGGAAACTTGAACTTCCTCAAGTTTTTTCCAAATTTGGAAACTCTCAACATAGCTGATAACCTCTTTACTGGAAGAGTTCCCCCTTCGATACGTTCCTTTAGAAATCTTAGACACTTCAACTTTTCAGGGAACCTTTTTCTTGAAGGTTCTGTGCCTTCAGATACTGTTCCTAAGCGTTACAAATTCGCTGAGAGATCGAATGGAAGAATAAATAGTTCTGCACCTGGTCCAAAACCCAGCAAGAGAAGTTTTAACACTGCTCCATCTCCGGCTCCATCAGGAGCGAAAACACATCACCATAAGTCAACCAAGAAAAAAGTAGCTGCGTGTATTCTTGGTTTTCTCGGTGGAGCATTTGCAGGGACTCTATTAGGACTCATATTTTCTCTCATGTTCAAAGTGACTATCGCTTTGGCCAAACGAGGTGGAAAGAGCTCAGTCGGTCCTTCAATTTATAGTCCTTTGATAATCAAGAAAAAAGAGGACTTAGCTTTCTTGGAGAAAGAGGATGGACTAGCTTCATTTGAACTCATTGGAAGAGGTGGGTGTGGAGAGGTTTACAAGGCTGAATTACCGGGAAGCGATGGTAAAATAATTGCCATAAAGAAGATTGTGCAGCCTTCAAAGGAAGCAGCAGAGTTGGCTGAAGAAGATAGTAAGCTTTTGCATAAGAAAATGCGCCAAATTCGATCGGAGATTAACACAGTTGGCCAAATTCGCCATCGCAATCTTCTGCCTTTGGTAGCTCATGTCTCTCGGCCTGATTGTCATTATCTTGTTTATGAATACATGAAGAATGGAAGCTTACAAGATATTCTGAACAAAGTTGAAGCTGGGGAAAGGGAATTGGATTGGTTGACAAGGCACAAGATTTCTGTTGGTATTGCATCCGGCCTTGAATACCTTCACCAGAACCATAGCCCTCGTATAATTCATAGAGATCTCAAGCCAGCAAATGTTCTTCTTGATGATGATATGGAAGCTCGAATTGCAGATTTCGGACTCGCGAAAGCAATGCCTGATGCTCAAACACACATCACAGCTTCAAATGTGGCTGGCACTATAGGGTATATAGCACCCGAGTATTACCAGATACTCAAGTTCACTGATAAGTGTGATGTATACAGCTTCGGGGTTCTGCTTGGTGTCCTGGTGATGGGAAAGCTTCCATCTGACGAGTATTTTCAGCACACAGATGAAATGAGTTTGGTCAAGTGGATGAGAAATGTGATGACTTCAGAAAATCCCAAGGAAGCAATTGATGCAAAGCTTATGGGAAATGGATATGAGGAGCAAATGCTTCTGGTTTTGAAGATTGCCTGCTTTTGCACTTTGGATGACCCTAAACAGAGACCTAACAGTAAGGAAGTTAGGTGTATGTTGTCTCAAATTAAGCACTAAGTACCGACAAGGCGTTGATTTAGTGGTGTAAGGCCCCACTAGATTCAGGAAAAGACCAAAAGGTCAAATGTTCGATTTTTGGGAGCAACACTTGTTGGAAGGGACAATCACGTACCTCGAAATGGATTAGTTCCATAACTATAAGGTGAATGATACCCTTGATAGTACCAAAAAATTATGCACCAAGTCTGTCAAAATATGGGAAATAATGTGTACATTGTCTGCACTATGTTGTAAACTGTGTTTTGTAAGATTATCAATGATAAGCATATGATAGGTGTAGGTTCAAAATGTAAATGAACCAATCCAATATTTGTTATTTAGTTTGCAATTTATTGGAATGTTTCTTTTGTAGTATTATTGCTATGGAAGATAGATAAGTACAAGGAAAGCATCCTTTCCCTATTTCCTTACCTTTTTAAATTTCTCAAATCTCACTAAAGTATAATTGGAAATTATAGTTAGTCATGCAATAAAGGGACAGAGATATGTGTCCAAATTAAAAAGCAATTGACATAATTGCTAAAATGCAGATTAGAACATAAAGATTAACATATATTTATGACAAGGGGAAAGCAGAAAGCTGCTGCATCAACAAAATGATTTCCATCAAGATGATATAGATTGTAGAATATATGAAGTATACACATTCATATATTAATCAAAAAGTAAGTGTTAGCTGCATCAGAAACGATGGAAGAAGGCAAATGAGACAATGAATGAACCACAACCAATAAATTTGTTACACCTATCATATAATCGTAATGGGAACACATCTTCTGTCTCAAGATGTGTACCACTCCATGTATAATTTCATTTTTATTAATCAGAAAATATAAATTAATATATATTTAATTCATATTTTACTTTCCTGACCATCATAGTTGTATAAACTTTGGGACAAAAAATATAAATTCATTTTAATAAGGTATAGGTATCAAATGTTAGCCAATTCTTTCTTTATGTTCCAGCTTGAACCTGTAGCTTTGAAAATAAATAATCTACATGTTATTGAAACACAAATATAATGCAACAGTTCAGCAGGAGATATTCTGTAGTTAAACAGAACAACTAACATACAAGAGAAATATTTAAGGGTTTCTTTGCGGGGGGTTTTTGAGAATAAGACAAGGTTTCAGAACCATAAAACATACTTATTAGAAAAATTATGAATATGAAATAGAAGGTCCACAGATTTGGTCTAGTGGTAAAGTCTTATTAGATCCAAAAATATAAATATGTCACGAGTTTGATACATGTGAGAATGTTTAGTAGGTAACAGTTGTGGAGGCGTGTCACTGAAAGAAGGGATTTCAATCAGCATAGGTGAGGGAATGTAGTACCCCAAAAAATAGATGAAAACAAATTTGCCTCATCACAATGTGTCTAATCCAGATTCAAGCTGGGCAACATCACAGAGGTCACATAGCTCTGGTACCAATTTTTTAAAGCAGCTTTTGTTTTTCCAAATGTAACCCCCATCTATACAATCTGCACTATTTATCCTTAAGACGTTATATGTAACCCATCTATACAATCCATGGTATGTGTGTTAGTAAATTAGGGAGCCCAAACAAATAAGAATGAGCTCAATTACATTTTGACTCAATCTTAAAACATTGTTTACATGGTTTATATGCTTAAAAAACCTTTAATTTATCCAAACTTAACCTATGTGGGCTTCACATTTTCACACTGGACCCCAACATTCAGTAACATGATCAAGTAGGCTATCCTCTTTACTTGTAAAGACATCATAATGCCCAAGTTAAGAGGAGTATAACGTAGTGACTACTCATAGTATAAAGAGAGGAAATAAGTTGAAGGGAGAAAAATTGTTAACAAAATGAAATTTTGTCTCATTTAGTTGGCAAGAGAGAAAAAGTAGAGAGAATAAAAATATAGGAGACTTGTACAAAATCATTTCTCACTAAATATAGAGAGAAAGTTAGAGTGGAAAAGGATGGAAGATCTGAAATGACAACCTTAGAAACTCTCCTAATAATTCCAAAAAGAGTAAAGAAACTTATTTTCACATTGGAAGATGATGATCATCTCCCTATTTCTCACAAGACTCAAAAGCTTGTTGTGGGTATTGTTGCTTCAACATTCACTAAAAAAAGGTTCTCATAGGGCTATCCCAGTGATTTAAATCGTGGCCACAATATCGCGATTGTGGTGACTGCCGCAACCGCATCAAACTGCAATTGTAGTATAATTATAAATCACAATGATGCGGTTGTATCGGGCCGCAACTTAACTGCACCAGACCGCAACCGCATTGAACCATATTTGGACCACATCAAACCGCATTTGGACCGCATCAAACCACATTGAACTCAAAAATAGTTTTTTATTTTTCCTTTATTTTGGGAATATTTTTGTCTTTTGAACCGTAACATCATTTTTCTCTTGTCAATTTCCATCAAACCAAACAATAAGAGAAGAAAATATTTACTTCTCTTCATTTTCTTTCCTTCTTCTGGCCAAACGGAAAGAGTCTTTTCAAGAGGCCAATATGCGTTTTATGTGGCTGGTTGAGGAACTAGAGAAAAAAGATCGAGGGATCCATTGTAATCTTTCAATCTACTCTTATAATTCTTCTTCTTCTACCTAATAAAATATGTATAACCCTACTAATAAACCAATTGATTGTGGGTTAAGGGTACTTCTTTTCATTCTCCTATTCTAAATCTTCTTACATTGATACCAATGTCTATCACTGGTATCAAAGCACCGTTTCTGGTGCATGAGGGAAGTGAGAACCACTCGTTTCACCGTTGTGTTGGCGCATTGTTTCAACTAGAAGCATGTCAAGAGAAAACGAGAACTGGGAGCAGGAGAGGGAGGAGATTCGTATTCGATTAGAACTCAATGAGGCACGAACGAAGAAGACGAAAGATATCTTGGAAGCAGTAGCCACTAAGCAAGGGATTTCCAATTGTAATCTGTCAACAAGAGAGGGCAGTGGACACGAGGAGGAGGCGGGGAGTCATAAACCCCACCAGAATCACGATAAATGGAGAAAACTAGAAGTTCCAATTTTCATGGGTGATGACGCTTATGTCTGGATACAAAAATTGGAGAGGTATTTCACTCGAGTTGTCACAGAAGAGGAACAGATGAAAGCTATTATGGTTGCTCTGGAAGGAAAAGCACTCGGTTGGTTCTAATGGTGGGAGTGTTGTAACCCCTCACCCACATGAAGTAGCTTCAAGATAGTTGTGGTGAGATGTTTTCAACTTTCTATGGTACAAAACTCGTTTGAATTAGTGTTATCACTGAAACAGTAAGGTAGTGTAGAGGCATATGTAGAAAATTCGAAAAATATGTGGGGGCATTGCAAGAAATTAACAAGGATTTTGTTAGGGGAATATTTCTCAATGGGTTAAGGGGGGACGTGAGGGTAGAGGTGAGGTTGTATGAGTTAGCAACACTACCAGAAGTCATACAAAAGGTCATCCTTATTGAACAGAAGAATGTGGTGATGAATAAAAGACCCAATTTGAGTTATATTAAGTTTGGAACTCCTTATAGAAGTCAAGCCTATAACAAGGTGGTATCTTTGGATCCATCTAATGGCAGTAGTACCATAAGGGAGAGCACCCCTATTAGTAGTATGGGCAATAATGTCAGGACTAATTCAGAGGTTGGGATGTCTACAAGTAGAGGGCATTATAGAAAACTCACTAGTGTAGAAATGAAAGAGAAGAAGGATAAGGGTTTCTGCTTCAGGTGCGATGAACCCTTCTCCAGGGATCACATCTGCAAACATAGAAAATTGAGGATGATCATTCTTGCTGAGGAATAAGGGTATGAGGGAGATTTAGAGGGGGAACTAGGGCAAGAGACTTTCAATTCCATGCAATTATCCCTATATTATATGAAGGGACTCACTTCCACTAGATTCTGGAAAGTAAAGGGGTCTTTAGATGGAAGGCTAGTGGTGGTTATGATAGATTGTGGTGCTTCCTAAAACTTCATTGCTAAGGAGGTGGTGGATAGCTGGAAAGTGAATATGCAAAGAACCAAGGCTTATGTGGTGGAGGTTGGTGATGGCCATAAGGTGAAATGCACGGGTAAATTCTCTCAACTCAAATTGGTCATGTAGGGGTTAGAGGTAGTGCAGGATTTCTACTTGTTTGGGCTGAAAGGTGTGGATTTAGTTCTGGGTATTAAGTGGTTGGCTGGGTTAGGTGAGGTCAGTGCTGATTTTGGGACGATGGTATTGAACATCAATAGAGGTGGGTCCAAATTCACCTTGGTGGGAGATCCAACTCTAACCAGATCAGAACTATCATTAGGGGTATTCATGAAAGTTTTGATGGAGGAAGGTGAGGGTTTAATCATGATTGTAATAATCAACAACACCTTAGTTCTGTAGAGAGGGTTCCAACAGATTTGCAGGATGTTCTCCAACAATATAGGGAGGTTTTTCAAGACCCTCAAGGTCTGCCACCTTCTAGGAGGCATGATCATGTTATTCATTTGAAAGAATGGGCTGAAATTCCTAACATTAGACCCTACAGGTGTCCTACTACCAAAAGACTAAGGTGGAAAGATTGGTTGCTGAAATGTTAGGGGCTAGAGTGATTAGGCCTAGTTTAAGTCCTTATTCTAGCCCTATCATTATAGTGAATAAGAAATATGGGGGTTTGAGGTTTTGTGTGGACTACAAGGCCCTTAATAAAATCACAGTCCCTAATAAATTCCCTATACCATTGGTTGATGAACTGTTAGATAAAATTGGTGGAGCAAAGGTCTTTTCCAAGTTGGACCTAAAGGCAGGGTATCATCAGATAAGGATGATGGAAGAGGATGTGGAGAAAACAGTTTTTAAGACTCATGAGGATCATTATGAGTTCTTGGTCATACCTTTTGGGTTGACCAATGCACCCTCTACTTTCCAAGCTTTAATGAATGAGATTTTGAGACCCTTTGAGAAAATTCACCTTGGTCTTCTTTGATGACATCCTCATTTTTAGTCATGATTTTGTTTCTCATGTAACACTTGCAAGCATTTTTAGCTCTGTTAGAAAAGCATTCCCTCAAGGCTATCAGTCCACCCTGGAATATCATATTAAGGGAAAGGATTTCAGCTGACTTATCTAAGGTTGAAGATATGAAAACTTGGCCTCAACCTACCAACATCAACAACTTAAGGGGTTTCTTAGGACTAACAAGATATTGTAGAAGGTTTGTTAAAGATTATGGTAAGCTTGCTAAACCTCTCACTAACCTACTTAAGAAGGATTCCTTCCACTAGATTGAAGAGTCCACCCTGGCTTTTAAAAAACTGAAGACAACCATGATGGATCTGCCCTTGCTTACAATCCTAGATTTTAATAAGGAATTTGTAGTTGAGACAAATGCTTATAGTAAAGGGCTAGGGTCTATGTTAATGCAGAATGGTAGACCCTTAGCTTATTGGAGTCATGGGTTATCAGTCAGGGGTCCATAGAAATCTGGGTATGAAAGAGAGCTCATGGCCTTGATCCAAGCAATCCAGAAGTGGAGGCATTATTTGATGAGTAGACACTTCATCATCAGAACAGATCAGAGGAGCCTTAAATTTCTAACTGAGCAGAGGCTTTTTCAGATGAACAACTTAAATGGGCAGTAAAATTAGTGAGTCTGGATTTCGAGATTCAATATAAGCCTGGGAGTGAGAACTTAGCAGTTGATGCCCTATCCAGAAGGCTAATGTACTTTGCTATTTCTATGCTCAACAGTGAAGAAGTGGATACTTGGAATCAAGAGTTGCTACAAGACCCTAAATGGAACGGAATCATCCAGAACTTGGTAGTTTCTCCTACTGCACATCCTAATTTTCAGTTGAGGAAATGGATCCTTTACTACAAGTGAAGGTTGGTACTCACCAAGAGCTCTAATAGGATTCCAATCATCATGGCTGAGTGCCATGAGACACTTATGGGAGGTCACTTTGGACATTTCAGAACTTTTAAGAAGATTGCTAGTTTCCTATTTTGGGAGGGGATGAAATCAGACACTAAGAGTTTTGTGGAAAACTGTGAAGTATGCCAAAGGAACAAATATTCCACCTTAGCCCCAACTGGATTAATTCAACCCATGCCAATCCCTCAACTAGTATGGATGGATGTCTCCATGGATTTCATAGAAGGATTACCTAAGGTGAAATGGAAGGATATTATCTTTATTGTTATTTATAGATTAACTAAATATGTGCATGTGTTTGCTCTAGGACACCCTTACTCAGCCAAGGATGTAGCCAATGTTTTCCTAAAAGAAGTGGTAAAATTACATGGCTTTCCTTCATCTATCATATCTGATTGGGACCCTATGTTTTTAAGCATGTTTTGGAAGGAAATGTTTAAGATGGCTAGAACTCAAATGAAATTCAACCCCTCCTACCATCCACAAACGGATGGGGTAACTGAAGTAGCTAATAAATGCTTGGAGACTTATTTGAGGTGTTTTGTAGGCCCCAGACCTAAGCAGTGGCTAGAGTGGTTACGTTGCGAAGAATTTTGGTTCAATACAAATTATAATAGTGCAACTGGGATGACACCATTCAGAGCCTTGTATGGTAGGGAAGCCCCCACTCATCTAAAAGTAGGGGCCATTCGTTCTAAGGTGGAAGAATGTAATTCTAGAAGAGTTAAGGCATAATCTGTTGAGGACTCATAATTTAATGAGGCAACAAGCTAATAAACACAGAAGATTTATTGAATTTGCAATATGTGACTAGGTATATCTCAAGTACCTACCTTACAAACTCAGATCCTTGGCTAACAGACCATATGCTAAATTAGCCCCAAGGTTTTATGGCCCTTATCAAGTGCTAGAAAATTTTGGAGAAGTAGCCTACAAGTTAGCTCTACTTCCTCGTGCAAAGATACATCCAATGTTCCATGTATCACTTCTAAATAAGGCTATAAAACCTCATCAATAACCCCAACCTTTACCACCAATGTTGAATGAAGAATTATAGTTGGAAGTAACTCCAGAAGATCTTATTAGCAGCAGGGAGGATTATCAGGGGAACCTAGAGCTATTGATCAAATGGAAGGATCTTCTTAGCCATGATTGCACTTGGGAAGAAGCAACAACCATACAAGAACGATTTCCATCCTTTCCACTTGAGGACAAATTGCTTCTTTTAGGGGGATAGTGATAGGAGTAAGTGGGTTGGGTCTAGGCCTTGTATTAAAAATGTGTATAGAAGGGGTAAAATAAGAGTAGTTAACTTGTAGTTATAATACTCACTTTACCTCTAGGTTGTTAGACGGTTAGTGATTGAACTTCCATTTAAGTAAGGTTGTAGAAACAGAAAAGGGGGG